>NW_020664444.1:5711128-5874064 GCF_002925995.2 Terrapene triunguis | reverse complement strand
CTCCCTGTCATTGGAACAATAAGAGAGGTAAGGTGGGTGAGGTAATCAACTTTGATTGGGCCAACTTCTGTTGGTGAGAGGGAGATCCTAAAGAAGAGTTGCATGTGTCTCGAAAACTTGTCTCTCTCCCCAACAGAAGCTGGTCCAGAAGCCCACCCACCTTGTCTCTCTAATGTCCTGGGACCAATACGGCTGCAACAACACTGCATCCTGGAACAGTCAACCAATCAGAGGAGGCATATAAGTGCAGGAGACCAAAAGCATCATTACTAAGCACGAAGTATCGTCATTGTTGAGACTGGAGTTTGCTCGTTTGCTTTTCATGGCAAAAAATGTACCACAGGGGCAAAAACAGAACAAAAAAATAAACACTAACAAAAGTCATGAGTTTACTAAAATAAATGCATAAAGTTCCAGGTCACATTATTTAATGCAAACAAGTCAACGGAGCAGCAACAAAAGAAAAAGAGTGGGCGCACAGATCAGTAACCTCCTGCAGAGCCTCTGGGTCAGCTGCAAATTTATCTCCTGCAGGGGGTGGCAGGTCAATGGGAGGAGCGAAGGCAGATTCCTCAGACCCCCCCACAGGAGGCCAAGTAGCAAGAAATCACAGAGATCCTAGAAAATAGGCAGAAGTCTTGGCATCCAGGACCCCCATGACTAATATCCAACCTTCCTTGTTATTATTAAAACTCAACAAACAAGAATGCAAGGGAGCAGAACGATTGCTATTGTCTTCCCAATGGATTTTTTTCGTGCATTGTGTGTGGAATAGTTTCTTCCTATTCACAGCCTGGCCCTGTTTTATGTCTGTTCAGCAATCTCGCAGCCCCCTGGGAAAGGCTCAGACTGAAACAACTCTCAACTCCACCAGTGCATTTTGTGCTGTCTTAACCAAGCAGCTTTCAAAAACTTCAGAGGCTAAACAAGACTCCAGCAGTTCTAATTTCTCCCAGTGCCTGGGGGTTGCCTGCCTTCTACATTGCTCTGATCCTCCCATGCTGAAGAGATGGAGGAGTGGAATCCGACTACAGCCTTGCAAGATTAAGTCCCGTTCCAAGGGGGTAACTAGGAAATTCACCTAACAATGAGCATGGAGCCACCTGTCTGGGATTCTGGCTAGGAGGAGAATTCTGTTCCCCAATCAGCCATGAAAAGTTCAGTCCCCTCAACTCACACATTCTGCTTTCCACTCATTCCAGCCATGATATGTCTGATGTACTCAGCAAGGGCTAGGTCCACCCTCTCAGCCGAGAGGGAGAAGGGCCAACACGGCAGGGCAGTGCTCCTCTCAATGGAGCTGCAGGGTCACTGAAGAACCCTTCCCCTCTCGTAGGTAGGAAATGTCACACTGGATCAGAACAGGATCCATCCAGTCCAATAGCCTGTCTCCAGCAATGCCCGGCACCAGCTGCCTCAGAGGAAGGTACAAGCACCTCTGCAGAAGGCAGTTATGGAAAAACCTGCCCACAGAGAAGCATCTTCCTAACCCACATTAGTTAAACCCCGAAGCTCCATGTCTTTAATGTTCAAGAGTTGCCAACGTCTTGAGTAGTGGAACTAATTCCCCATTGTGATGCCACCAAGATTCATGAGTCTAGACTGCCTGTGGGAAGTATTCCCTCAGCCCCCATAGCCAAAAGCCACACTCCCATACAAATATATGTACATATGTGCCCTCTGCCCAGCAAAAGCTGGAGCTGGATCATTTTGACAGCAGGGAAAAAGAGAAACAATGAAGCATAATATCCATCCCATGCAAGTTTGGCCTACAGCTCTTTTGAGAAAGAGGTTAGTATGCAGCAGATAAAAAGAAACTAATTAGGAACGGAAGAATGAGCCGTCCTAAAAATGCAAAACACAACAATGCACCTGCGGATCCTCCCAGATCAAGAGAAAACAAGCTCCTGAAAGTGATGAACATGCAAACCAATGCACTATTACAGACACGAATCTGAGGCACACATTGCTGTCAAAACCCTGCCCTGCTTATATGCACAGTTAGTTTGTCATTCGTTACTGCTTAAAGACCGGATGCCAGCCCGTCGGCTCTCTTAATCTGAAACATAATGTCCTCAAGAACGTCCCTGAGATAGCAAAGACAGACACCAGTGATGACTACCCTTTTTTTTTTCTATAAACGCTACAGCCATGACTTTGTTCCCATCTCTGCAATATCTGTGCCAGTTAAAACAAGATTAGTGACGAGGGAGCCTCTTCAGTTGCTGCCACCAATTCATTTCCAGAAGAATGAATTCATTCATGACACACAAATACATAGACTGTGAAAGCATAAAACACCTTGACGTTCTCACCACGATGCAGAAGACTGTCAGTGCAAACCAAACAAACCCAGCAAACAAGGTCATTTTGCAAATGGCAAATTTCTAGGGCTGACTGAAAGTTTTCCACCCAAATCTTTTTAGATGGAATATTGGAGTTTTGATTAAATGAAAATTTGCCACAGAAAGGGTCTGCTTTCCTCAAAAATGTCTACATTTTTGTCACAGAAACACACCCCGTTCCCCCGGGTTCATTTTCAGTTTTTTGATGCAACACTGAAATTTCCCACAATAAAAAAAAAATCTTTTCTGACCAGCTCTACAAATCACCTTTTGATGGACAGAAACTGCACTGTGAGCACGTCCCAGGGTCAAACTGCTTTGTACCCCTGCAGATAGCTGCATAGATGGTTGTATTAGCATGACATCAATGGCATTTGATGCTATACGAGAAAACTACGGGAGCCCAGATTTCCAAACCAATATATTTACCATGTCATTTTTATTGTCTAGTTCTTGCTTTTCTTTGCCTGCAATATCCATGCCAAAAGACCTGCTAATTTATACCATGGTCTGGGGACACCAAGGATCTCAATTACAGCAGAAAAATGCTTGAGTCCTCGATCTCTTTAATGGTACTGCCAACAAAGGCATTGATTCTTGCCAGCCTCCCTTCCAGCTGGAAGGCTTGTGACGTCTAGCTATGGAAACTGACGTAATGTGGAACAATACTCCGTACACTGCACCAGGATTTTGGAATTTGTCCATTGCGCCAATTTGGGGGTGGGGGCTTGGGCTCCCTATGAGTGGGAAGGAAGGATAAGAGGGCAAGTGAAGGAAGCTGGAGGAGCAGCTGGCTACAAGCTGGCGTCCCAGTAGTTCCTGCCATTCCAACAGCATCCCCTCCCTCTTCAGTAGCTGACACCCTGTGCACTGATATCCCCTTGCCCACATCCAGATGCCTGGGCCCAATTCAGTACTCCACCTCGGTAGCTGGCGCACGTTCTCCTGCCCCTCCCGCAGACGGGGAGTCTCTGTCAGGACCCATGTGGCTGGAAGGTAGGACTGCTTGCTCCCTGGCAGCTGGCCTGATCTCGTGGTGCTGCAACCTCCAGCCCCTCCTCCAAGTCCCACTCTCGTCTCGGCCCCAGTCCCACCCCTTTGCAAGATATGGATCACCGCCCGCCATATTTCCATTTCAGAGGTGCTAGTCCTGCTCCCCGGTTCCTCTGTCCCTGCTCCAACTCAATATGCCCATGTCATGGGTACATTTCACACTCCACAGTTGGGTGGACTGTCTGGGTCCAGAAAAGGTCCAACAGCCATGACCAAAACCAAGCTTTCTAACACCTTCTCTGGTTTCTCTTTTGGTAAATGTTCTCAGAAGGTTCTTTCTTCCTCTGTTCATCTACACCATTTTGGGCAGTGGAACCAATTCCCCATTTTGAAGTGTGTGTGTGTGTGTGTGTGTGTGTGGGTGGGTGGGTTTGGCCATCCCTGTCTAACTCTGAGAAGAAAAGTTTTGAAGCTCACCGAAGCACATGCATTAATGAAAACAGCATCCCCATTTTTCTCCCTGGTTCCAGACCATGGAAAATAGGCACATTCATAGTCTGAGGTTATTATAAACATAGTAACATTAGCGCCTACATGGCACTGCCTGACGCTGGATAGATTGCATACAGTTCTGTGTGTATATCTAGTGTCACTTATGCAGCAGACACTGAGGTTTGTAGAGCAATCAAAGAAAAAATGGAAAACACTTTAAAAATTAATGTAATGGGTCTTAGCTCAAATACCATAGCTGTATTTCAAGTGGTCGGAGCTCTCTTACTTTCATGTTGTTAATAATGCCACAGTAGCTCAAAAGAAAATTTCTAAGGTCATTTTCATATTTTTTTAAAAAATATGTAACCCTTGTTATTAATAACCCCTTATTTTGCAACCAAAATTGGCTTCCCATGACTGTGTACACACGTTTATACTTGCTCAGGAGTACTAGGATATTGTCACTGATTATAACAGAACACAGTGACCCAAGAATTTCTTAATGCCAACTGATAAGGGGGTATAGAGTGCGACAGGTACCTCCCTGATTCTGATATGTACATTCTGGTTACCAAAGAATGCCATGTGAGGTCTCAAATGAAAGCTGGCGTCACACTGGTTATTAATATAATTGTGAAATGTGTACACAGATACTATTAGAGAGACAAGGTGGGTACTGAAACTATATAAGAAGTTATTGTACGTATACTGAAAATACGCTCTTTTACTCTATAGCAAAGTGTTAGCCACCAGCAGAGGTGAAAAACAGGTTTTCCGTCAGACAAGAAATGCTTATTCCCCTCTCGCTCTGTCAGGGTGTAAATTAAACATTGTAAGCTAAAACAATGGATGTCCATCTACATACAAAGTCAAATGTTAACAAAGAGATGTAACTTCATCAGGCAAGCCGCACACGGAAAAACAAGCCACGGGTTGTTATCCTGTCTGGGAGCAAGGACAATGAATTTTGGGGATATCTCTGCAAGGCAAAGACGACACCCCTTCATCCTGCACCTAGGAAGTAAACAGATAGCGCGTTTGCGTTCATGAAAACAGGATCACAACCAGCCTTGGTAGAAAACGCTGCAGAAGACTTTGAATGAGATAAAATTTCTTTAGACAGGAGGTTAACATATTAGTTAAGTTTAGTCTCTTGAAAGAGTGTGTTTTATACGTAGCCATTTGTTTCCATTATCCTTTCTCGCTATCACTTGAATCTTTGATAATAATCTTATTCTTGTTTTCACTATAAATATAGCTCAAGGCTGTTGTATTAAGCAAAGTGCTATATCATGACTTGAATCTTACAAGCCAGTGTATTCTGTTCCTTTGGGAACAGAGAGCCTGGCAGTTCTGTGAGCAGCCAGTGTCAGGGGCTGGATGTCACAGGTGAGCACTTCAAAGGGACTAGGGTGCACCTATTCTTAAATTGCAAGGCAAAGTAAGGGCTGGCATGGCCCAGAGGAGAGTACTTGAGTGGCTGAAAAGCTGGGAGCTGACACCCAGCTAAGCACAATCAATGCTCACGCTGGAGGCAGGGTGTAACAAGGTGACTCACGGTCCCAGGTACCCCACGGTCCCAGGTACCCCAAGAACTGTCACAAACACTATTTTACTTTTGAAACTCCTCCATAACATGGATTTTGCAACAGCCCCAAGGGGGAAAAAAAACGAGGGCAATGTTTTGGAACCCAGCAGCCATAACTGCATATTTGCTAGCACACGCTTCCAGATGACTAAATCGAGAGCTCAATGCACTTACATCTGTCTGCTGCAGAAGTGCTTTGTGCTGCCAGTCCCATGTTCTGGCATGAATCATGGTTTGGAGTGGGAGATAAGTGCACTGTAGGGTGACACCAGGATTGGTCTCTGAGGGAGGAGCCGGCGAGAGAGTAGGGCAGCTCTGACATTGTCAGAAACACTCCAGGTATGTGCCCACTGCAGTCAGGAGGTGCGATCTACCTAGAACAAATTAGCTGATGTTTATCTACGCATGCAATCCCACTTCTTGATTGTAGTGTAGACGGGCCATCAGTCTGAGATGAGTTCCTGTGATTGCGGCTGACAGAGTAGGACAGGTCTGGAAGAATTCTTTAAAATAAGTGGAACCAGGAAAATGTGGGGAATTTAAATCTGTTTGATAATATGCATTACCTCTCCTCTTCTTCCAGGTATTTGCTTGATTACCTAGCAGCTTGAGGCAATAAATATACAGAGGATACATGAAGGTTTGGTTCACATTACATAAACCTCCTAATGCTTGCTATTTCTTATCGGCCCATTACTGGACTGGATGGAAACCTCTCTTCCCTCTGTCCAATAAAATGCCTATAACCTGTCCCCTCTTCTTGGCTCTCCTTTCATCTCCATGAATTTGATTACTTCTAAAAGTCAAAGCTTAAGACACCAACTTTCTTGGGCTGTAGTTAAATGCTGTAAATTTGCTATGCTGCATTGCGTCAGGTTAGATCTTAGAAAGGTAGAAAGGAGAAGTCAACATTTGCCATTCTGCTTTTTAAACCAACTCTTAAATAAGTGAACAGATGTTGCCCTTTTTAAATGTGACATTTATTTGAAACCAGCATGAATACAAGAGTATAAAAATTCCTATTTGCAAGGTCCATAAGTTCAAGCTGCTTCGAGCCAAATCCTGCAGTGTAACTCCTTAACTGCGTTCCCATTACTCCCGAAAGACCATTTACAGAACCTCCAGGTGTTCAGTTCAACTAAGAGAAGTCTCTCTTTCTACCTGACATTGAACACTTTGGCAAAACATTGCTTAATATCTATTACAAACCTTAACCTAAGACCAAGGCTGTTTAATATCCCTGCCAAGAACAAACAGTGTTGAACTGATTGATTGGGGCAATGCTCTCAAGCACTGTGGAATCAAGATGGTGTCCTTCTCAATCCACAGGAGGGAAAAGAAACAATAAGCCCAAGTGACCCAGGCTGAGGCTGCTCTGTGGAAACGAGCATGGAGCTGAAAGAAGCCCATCAATCTTAAAATAAGTTTTCCCTCTGGAGTCCTCTGTCTACTATTAGTTTGGCGGGCCATGACTGGGGTGGCGGAAAATAGGATCTCTGTTTGTCATCCTAAAAAGCCCGTAAAACGCAGTCAGAAAAATAAAGTAGAAACAGCAGCTACTCACTCCACATATTTGCTGTCTGTCTAGAAATAATTTTTTTTATTATCGATATTGCAGTCAAGGCGTAACTGAGATTGCACTAGACATGGTACAAACCCATTAGGCTCATCCTCACTGCTACAAAAGCTGCCTTTTTAACTGTGGGGCAACTAACGTGCCTGAACTATCCTGAGGTAAAACCAGCAAAGACAAGGCACTTTAGTTTGACCACAAGGTAAACTAGGGCATAGTAAACCGAAGACATGGGGTCTAGGGCTGCCACAGGCAACATTTACCTCACGATAAAATGAAAATGCCTCGTCATCACTGTGTTTTACCTCAGGATTGCTCGCAGCATCAGTCACCCCAACGTAAAAAAACACAGTTTTGGCAATGAAGACATGCCCATAGTGAGGGACAGTCCCTGCCCCAAGACAGGCCATGGATGAAGGGGAGACAGAGGCACAGAGAAATGAAGTGACTTGCCTGAAACCATAGTTAGTGTCAGAGCTGGGAACCGTGCCCACATCTCCCAAGTCCCAATTCAGTGGACCACGTCAGTCCCCACTAGACCATGCTGCTATTTCCTTTTGTTTAGTCTACTGCATTGCTTGAAGTAGCCTGAAAAAACAAGTGGGGGCTTGTCAGAATCTGAGAAGCCGCAGCTTTGGCTAGCCAGTGGTTAAAGTCCATCCGTCTCTGACCCAGCTCCATTTTTTTTTAAACCAGATCTATGACCCCTTGTGACACCCCCATGTTCCTTCACACACTCTTTAAGCATAGATCTACGTACCAAACCATAGAGCAACTTATATTGCTTCTCGCACTAAAAAGCTAACGTAGCTATGGGCGAGCAAGCAGGATTCTATTTTGCCATGTAGATCATCCAGACTAAGCTGTGTTGCAAAATCCTTATCCGTGGTGTTAATGTATTGGTGAAAAGAACACAGCCTGATTTCCCGATTCCATGCTGATTTTACAGTGCGGCTGGCTGTGAGCTGGTAACCTTCTCACTTGTAGTGAAATGAGCACGGCTGGGGAGGAAGTCACCAAGGGGGAACAGTATGAAGCTTCACAAAGTTAATCATTTCTTTCAAGCATTAAGAACCGCCATGTACTTTCAGTCTAAAATGGCTTCAATTAAGGAAAAAAACACAACAAAAAATTAACACAATCAAAGTCTCAGGTGGAAAGGGTGCATGTTGTATGTCTTCTAACATGCTAAGCAACTCAAAGAACAAAATGGCTGCTCTGCATGTGGACGCTGTTTCTAGAAATTTCAAGGTGCGGAACACACACACACACACACACACACACACACACAAGAGTTTTGTGGCTACCTGCACAGCATGGATTTTAGTAGGTCCTTTTCTCCACTCTCAACTGCATTTGAAGAGTCTAACAACCAGCTTCCCCTTTCATCACCCAGCAGAAGGCAAGTAGCTAAGAAGTTCAGGAAATGTGCTCAGGTGCATGAATGCAAAGGTCAGCCCAAAAGAAACGAACAATGGCCGCATGTTTTTTCTCTTTTTAAAACAGGGTTAGCTGACAGCGGATGAGAGGTTTAGGCTGGCAGTAATGAAATTGTCCTGTTTATGCATAGAGCTGGTGGAAGTACAATAAAAGTTCATTCTTTCTTCTGCCAATAGGCCCTCAGCCCTGAACTGGAGGCGAGGTACACCTCCACACTTACGTTGCTAACAGGAACGCCAAACAGTCTGTAAATTGTGATGGTTCTTGCACTGTTGGCACTGTGGTGAGAGACCACCCACTGATCTGTTTTAGAGAGCTCACTGAGCAGCACTCCAAATGGTGGGAATTTTTAGTCACAATTGATCTTGGCTGATTGGAACCACTCACCTAGAGCTGAAAGGCGCCATCTCTCGTTACTACAGCAGCTCCACCTCCTCTTCTCCCAGGATGCTACTGCTTTCAAGCGGCAGACGGGATCTATACCCAGATGACTCCTTTGCAGTATTGGAGCTGGGAAAATAGCTGGGAAATGAACAAATCGACTTGCCTGTCTTAGGAATCGCTAAGGCACCTATTGACATGTTGTCTAAGCAACTGCAGATGCAAGCTTAGAATTAAGTCTGATTCCCTTTAGAAACTTCCCCATCTGACTACAGGGTCTTTCCTTTGAATTCACAGTAAGTGGAAACTGAGAACAAACCAAAAGGCTGTTTGTGCATTGCAATGCACTGAATACTTGGAACTTTTAAAGTAAGATACTTCAATATAAACAGAGTTTTACTGTGCCCTAGTTCTCGCTAAGTGGATTCCATTGTATTAAATGGTATTCTGGTGAGGAGATGTTGAAATACTGAAGTTTTCAAAATCTTTGTTATGTCCCTTCCTCCACTTGTACTATAAATAGCCATGATATTTACAGCAGCACCGCATGCCTGGTAGAAATTTGATTTAAAAGTAAAATTGGCCGGACTCCTTGTTAAATTATCATTGTTATTCATCTTCAGAGATGTCCTCCCCTCTCCGCATTGTATCATCTACATTTCATGCTAAAGGCAAAGATGTGGAGTGAAGTCACTGGAAAATTCTCCCGACAAATCTCCGACAGTTAACCGTTCAGTATATTTTTCTCCTTCTATAAGAGGAAGTCTTGACATTTACATACTCTTCACAGATGCATATCAGACTGTGTCCCATTCTTCCACAGAATAAAACTCACTGCAACTCAAACTGGAAAGGTAAAGGACAGCAAGTTATTTTAATGGAGAGGAATTTATTAAAGTCTCTTTGATATTGGAGGCAGCTGATTGGAGGGAAACAAGAAACACTTACTTGAACTTCATTTGCATGTGCTTAGAAAGGTTTTTTTCCCTGGCTGGTCTTGCTCACAAATAATTTTAAGTAGAAGTGTTCTTTAAGTTTCTAACATAAGCATCCTCAATGCAGGGGGTGCCATTAAAATCTTTTCAGTGCTACCTTTGCAACAAGTTAATGCTACTGCCGTATTCACGGCATTCCCTGTACTTATAGCTGGGGAATGCTGAGAATACTGTGGTGATATGAATTGCAAAGTTAGTCCTGAAAGATTTTAATGGCAGCCACTAACTAATACTAATGCCACTAATTTAATACATTAGCCCTTGCTGGATCAGTAGGCGACATAACTCAATTCTGTAGGGGGTCATTCTAGTGTCAGCGACACCAATGACCACGCTGGCGGCTTGACAGTAGCCTAAAGGTCGTACGTAGCTTAAAGTCGCATTTACAGATCTTTCTACCCCCAAATAAATGCACAGCCACAATATTTGCCTGTTCTTATCTCTTTCTTGATTAACAAAACCAAACTGACACATGGCTGAATTTACTAGTGATGAGACCCAAATCAAGGATTCCCCAAAACAATGAGAAGGGGGAAGAACAGTGCATACCCTGCCCTAGAAGAGAGACTGAGATAGAGGGCAGCTGCAGGATACATGACAGGACTCTGCTAGCTGCATTTGGCTCTTTGGGCCTTTCCGTTTCAGTCCAAGAGCATGGGGGAGACAAGTCAGGTACGGCTGCATTTGCAATCAGGCAGCATCCTAGTTCATTTATTGCCATCTGTCTTTATTTTTGGTAAACCCACTTAAAATCAGACCCTCTAAACACACAAATGGTGGCCGCTTTTAGGCCGACTTTTCATGCACTGGCTACTGGGCAAACTACAGTCAGTTTGCATAGGTACTCTTCCAGACTAACATGGAGGGACTTGTGTGCCAGCCTCAGGCTCTGGTGAACAGCAGGCTGCAGGTCTGGTGGGCAGCCTTTTAAGTAGATCGCGGCTTTAAGCGTTACTCAGCACTAAGGCTGGAAGCACACTCTTCAGTCAATGGATGATTCGAAATGCACCACCGCCTTCCCCTGCCCAAGTGCCTCAGGTCTATTGGATTAGGAAGATGGGACTTATCAGACTTCAACTGTTAGCACAACAGGCCTTCAGAAAACATAGCAAGGCTGCCAAAACAGCATGAGTAATGGGACAAAACCAGACACAAGCCGACACACGGCCAACGGGAGCGGGGGTGGTGATTAGGGTGGGGGCAGCGTGTGGAGCCCCTTGGCTGCCCATCCACGTAGGAGTCAGAGGGGGGACATGCTGCTGCTTCCGGGAGCTGCGCGGAGCCATGGTACATGCGGAGTGGGGCAAGCCCCCAACCCTGCTCCCCGATTGGAGCTCTGGAGCAGGGCAAGCCCCGGACCCTGCGCCCTGGCGGGAGCTCGAGGGCCAGATTAAAATGTCTGAAGGGCCGGATGCGACCCTCGGGCCGTAGTTTGCACATCCCTGTTCTAGTGCCTTGCGGTTGGCCTCAATGGAAAACGCTCTCTCTTTCCCTGCTAATGCACCAACAAACACTGCAAAAGTGCGTGCCTGACCAGCTCCCCATGTTTGACAGTATTCTCAGCAGTGCTACATGGGCTGGTGTCCTTCTGCTCTATTTGGGGCTATTTTAGATCCAGCCCTTCTGCATAGCAGGTCCCAGATACATAGGCTAGAGAGAGAGCAAACCATACACCCCATGCCTGAATGTTTAATCAGGGTTGCACTCCACTCTTCCCTGGGTAATGGTCAGAGCAAACAGTGCAAATGGATGATAGCAGTCAAACAATAGCATGATAGGTACTACAATGCATACACTGGCCAAGACAAAATATTCAGAGACATTGCAAACTGCTGAGGCTAGGTGCGGGTTTCCTGTTTTCTCTTTCAGCTGAGGAAATCTCCCGGAGAAAATTACAGTCAAGGGATTGCAGGATATGTTTGTCTCTGTTACATAGCAAGCTGCTACTAGGGAAGGGAATTATACATGGGACAGAGCTACGAAAGGGTTAATACACAAAGGTATTCTGCTTATAGCACAGAACGATCCTAGGCAGCACTGCAACACAAATAACAAAACAGCAAAACCCTTCATTGGAGTTGAGTCTAAATCCTCCGGGGGAACGACAGAGCAGGAGAATCCAGATGCAGAACTGATTTCCTGCTCCCTTTTCCCAGAAGCACTTATTTTAGAAAACACAGAGATCTGAGCGTTCCTACCTCAGCCATATCTCCATGCATGGGTTGAGTCTGCCACTGAACCAGAGGAGAAGCCAGCAGTAACTACTGATAGACCCCATTTTAGGTCATGTGATGGGGCTTGGGAATGCTCCTGTTTAGACCCTCACCCAGTGTCACCTAGTGCTAGGCATGCAACATTGCAACTTCCCGCAAGGAATCTGCCAGGTCTCAGTATGGCGGTGGTTTCTTCTAAATCTGGTGTGTTCTGCCTTCCCTGGGCGAGAGATGGTGGTGAGCCCTTACTTCCTCCTGGCTACAGGAAGGTGCCAAATTTAACTATGAAAAAACAAAATCATGTGAGGGACAAACAGCATGATAAAGCAGAGGAGGGATAGCTCAGTGGTTTGAGCATTGGCCTGTTAAACCCAAGGTTATGAGTTCAATCCATGAGGGGGCCACTTAGGGATCTGGGGCAAAATCAGTACTTGGTTCTGCTAGTGAAGGCAGGGGGCTGGACTCACTGACCTTTCAGGGTCCCTTCCAGCTCTATGAGATAGGTATATCTCCATATATTATCTGAGGCTGATTGGCAGGGGCAAAAGGGAGGTTGAGCCCAGGCACTATAAAACTAGTTCCCAGAGCCATGGGTTAGTTCAGGTGAGGACTATATACTGGTTGCACTTCAGCCTAGCAAAGAAACATGATCTGGTTGTGAGAGTGGGGAAACCTCGGTTCAGTCCCTAGCCCCAGACAGCCTGTGTGACGTTGGGTAAATCACGTAGGGTATGGTTAGGTAATGCCAACAGCCCCCAGTTGCTAGCAGGTGGAATTAAACCTGGGATCACAGGAGCTAAATGTATGAACCTCTACTGCATGAGGTGAAAGCCACATGGCTCTCAGTTAAGGCTGTAGCAGACTCATTGATGGGGACAGAGCACCACACCCAGCAGGCCTGGGTTTCACTTATACTACAAAGACTACGCCATTTTAGGGTCCATTGTACTTATCAAGAATAGGAGACTTACTTTAAAAACCTCTATAAAATAAACTTAACTAAGAATATTTCAGTAATAACATTCCTGTGGTATAGGTACCCTTCCTTCAGCCCCATTTTTAAGCATATTAGAGCCCATCAACTACTTATATGGCCACCATTACCATCTGAGTGTATCACAGTCTTGAATCTCTGCAGTCCTGCTGACCGACACAGCTGTGCTGATATATAGTTCAAGTGTAGCTCAAACCCTAGTCAACCAGCTCCCAATCTGCAAAATAGGAATAATAGCCCTTCCCTACCTCCCATGGGTGCTGCAAAGATTCAAGACTGTGAGACACTCCAGTACCATGGTGATGGGGGCTATAAAACTGTGCCTTAAGGAAAAATACTTACAGCATATGAACGTTACCGCTGAAATGTTGTAAGTTAATTTTATTTATTTACAGAGATTTTTAAATTAAAGTCTCCTATTCTTGATAAGTACAACGGATTCTTTTATTGGCTGTAGGGCATGGACAAAATCATCTACTGTATAAATCTTTTCTTTCTCTAGCTGTTATATATATTCTAGTCTCCTGCTATATGTACCTTCCTCGTCTTGATTTATGCATTTGCTCAGTTAGAAAAGGTCAAGCAAATGGAACTGGCCCTTCCATCTCTGGGGTGTAAGAGTCTTGAGAAGACAATCCTTCCCAAACTGTTTTTGCTCCAGTGTGCCCACCGCTGATAAGTGCATTGTCTGATTTCTGTGCCTGCAAAAATTCAGCAGAGGTCTTAAAATCAGTTGGGCGTTGGGGGAGTTGTTTGTATGATTTGTTTGCCGCATGTGCTTGTCAACAAGCTGGACACGTGGAAGCTGCTGCTGTCACACAAAGAGCAGTGTTAGGCGCAGCTCATTAGCTGAAAGGGGATTGGTGTAGCAGGAACACTGTCAGTTCTGCACCAACAGCTAAGTTCAAGGCTTCACCACTGGCTGTGACACATGAGCTCAACGCAAGCGGTTTCTTTAGAGCTCGCTTTGCTTTTATCTCGTTTAATTTTAAAGTGCTAGGCTTCTCAGCAAAATAAAGTGGGATCTCCCTTCAAATATCTCTGAAACAAAGATGGGTTTTTTTGTCCCGTGCAGTCCTCACTGATCTATTCTACTCTCCGCTCTGGCTTTCTCAGCAACTTTCTAGACCCAAAATAATAATAATAAATCAAATAATTTAATAATAAGAAATCTATATTATGATACTTTTGTTTATGTGAACCCATTCATCCCAGGATATCAAAGCACTTGATAAATATTAAGCTTTCTCCTCCTTTGAGCCATTGCAAACGATCACAATTTTATTGAAGCTCTGATGGTACAGGTGGTGTTATTTGTAAAAGCCCCAGCTTCTGGAGTCATGTGTAGAGGGAAGCTTGCAAATGTCAACCTCAGGGGCTCAAAAGCCAGAAGGCAAATAAAAAGAATCCAAATTTATTTTTAATAATCACATCTTTATCAGGACTTGACTCATGGGTTTATGAATGCTTGGGTTTGGCACTACTGATTCCACCGATTTTATAGATTAACTGAGATAAGGGAAGTTAACAGACTTGTGAAGGTCACGGAGGCAGTGCTGGCCCTTAAGTAGTCCACAAATCACTCCTAAATTAATATGACACATTACATTTGCAGAAAAAGTTGTATTGTATAGAGTAGTAACACTCAAAGATACAAAAAGAACAGGAGTACTTGTGGCACCTTAGAGGATTTGTTAGTCTCTAAGGTGCCACAAGTACTCCTGTTCTTTTTGCGGATACAGACTAACACGGCTGCTACTCTGAAACCACTCAAAGATACATGCACCTCTCAAGTCTAGTGTTAAGAAGGAGTCTCTCTCTTCTACAATCTTGATGACTGTTTGCCAGGATCATAGCATGAAACATCAGAGGTAAAGGATTAAGTAAAACTCTTTTAATTTTACAAGACATTCAATCAACTGATTCTCATTTCCAATCAGGTGTTAATTACAGCTCTGAGTATCTGAATGTTTAGTGCAAACAGCGCCAGTGCAAATACTACAAACGACATACTATTTTTGTTTAATGGGGTGAAATACTTTAAGCTCCTGTTGGAGGATCCCTGCAGAGTTATTATGCCATCAGACTTGCAGAAAAGCAACCAAAAAAAAAAATACAGTATTTAGAATCCATTAAGTGCAGGGGACTCAAATGACAGCAATCTCAGAAAATTCAAGGTCAGCGGGACCTCAGGAAAAGCTTTAGTGAAAGTGCTACTTATAAGTCTATCCCCAAATCTGCCATCAAAAAAAGGAGGATTTAATCATTATGATACTTTGCGAGTCCAGCTTATTTCTGTTGTTCTAGCCAAGGATATAGATTTCACTCTTTCCAACTGCCTTATTTCATCTCCTTCCTGATAAGAGCTTAGGTACAATGGTGAAAGGTGTTATACAGAACCTTAAGATAGATGAGCCCCTTCAGCCAAATCCTGCTTACTTTACTCATGCACATAGTGCCACTGAATCAATGGGATTACCCGTGCTTTAGGCAACCAGGAGTTGGTTGCTTGATTCTTCACAACTGGGCAGGAAATCGAGAGGCATCCTGATCCCATCAGATTTTCTATACTTCTTGGCTTTCTGTACTGCTAGAAATACCATGATGATTAGCAGTATTTCACCACTTCCTTTCCCCACCCCGGCTGTTTCAAGGAAGGAAAGACACAACACAGGAGTTATACCCACTTTTTGTGAAGCTCAACATTTTTTGTCTGGCTTCAAGGTGAAGATTTGGGTAAGTTCTTACCACCAAACCAGTTCACCCATCCTTAATTTAAAGCAGGTGACTTCACAGCCACTACAACGGATAAATCAAATGACCTCTGCTGAGTCTGACTACTGATTAATAGAAAGTCCAGTTGTACGAAAAGTCTTTGCTCTTAAAAGCCTCTTGATCGTCTGCACATCGAAATGAGGCAACTCCTCATTTCAAAGGGAAACTGATTTGAAAATGTACTGTGAGTTATTACAAAGGTAAAGCTCTGGTGCAACATTTAAAAATAAATATTTATGTCCCTTCTTTTTTAAAAAATAAGCTTCACTTTTATTGTTCATATTATAAGGGGAAAGGTTCTTACTTTTTTGGATGATTCCTGGGTTATATTAAGTCAACACTTTAAGGCAGTGTAGTGAACAAGTACTACCCCCATTGCAAGACAAAGAGTAATTCCAAAGGAAAGTATCATTCCCCATAGTCTCTGGGGAATTCAAAAGTTTCTGAAGTGCGGCAACTGTACAAGGCTTGTCCATTCAAACACTGGTCCGGGATGGATGACATGGCAGAATAGGTCTCAGTCAAAGCCAAGATCAATGATCCCATTTATAGCAGTGTATGGACACTTTAGCTTAAGTAGTAGCAGTGCATGTTTCTCTCTAGAGGTTCCCTAGTTCTATCAGTAAAGATGGCAACTGTGACTCCTGTACAAAGGAATAAGGGGGACTAAGACTTCCCCCTTAGACTCCTGCAAGGGCTACCAGGCCAGGTACACAAGAGGAAGCAGATTTTGCAGGCACACTTAATCCCCATATGGACCAGTTTAGCAGGCAACAGTGAGAGCCCTGTACTAGACCAGCACCGAATTGCTACCCTCTTCATGCAAGGGGAAAGAGGAGAAGAATTGTGACTCAGAGGGGGAGCTGCACCTGGAGTTGGGCAGGGTCTCTGCCATCACTTGCTTATGCTGTGCTTAAGGCAAAGAACCCTTGGGAGTCTAATTAAAAACGATAGAAAAAAGATTTTAAAAGAAATTGTCTGATTTTTTTTAGTTCAATGGTTAAAAACGTAGAATATTTATTTAAAATACCCCTTTGATTGTTGTAAGGCACAATGCTTATTGCATGTCCTGACCTCCTTCTGGGTGACTGGTGTATTGCTACATCCCGCGGATGGCAAGGCTAGATTCTATTACAGCATAGCCCCCAGGTGGCTGGGAGCCAGAGCACTGCAGAAGTTGGTGAATATTAACATGGAACTTTCTTCAGTATGAAATGAATGTGAGCAGAGCCTTTGGACAATTAACATGGCCAGAAAACTAACAAAGGAATATTCAAAAGTACTGTTTGAGAGCGGGGTGTTTTACATTATAGAAAGAGTTCAGATGTTAAGAAGAGACAAAACATTCACTTCAGACTGAATTAAGCCATGGGGACCTTTTTGTTCAAAGCTGTTCAGATTTCACATTTTACTATATATAGGGAAACTGGGATTTAGAAACCTATTTTACAGCCAGGTGACATCTGAATTCAGAGTGAAAGGCACTAAACTTTATTTCAGTCTTTCATGATTTATGTCTGTATTTCCAAGAATTATAGGAAGCAGAGATGAAAGAGATCTGTTATGCCATCTTGTCTATCCACAGTCAATGCTGTATTGTTCCTTTCCATTAATTCTCCATTGATTTGATCAGTCTAGTTAGAATCGTTTCAAGTAATTGGGGTTTCCATCATTTCCCTGCTGTCACTGATAGGAAATTTGCCCAACATTCAGGTTAAAATTTCTTTTGTTTTGTTTCTTTCCCATTAATTCTTTTTTATATTCTCCTAGATCACCATATCTATTTTAACATTCAAGATCTCTTCAATTATCTCAGGACAATTTACCTGAATCTCAGCCTTAAATGCTTCTTCCTTAATTTCAGCCTTAATTTTTCCAGTAACATCTGTAAGTGCTTTCATGGGTTGGATAACTGGAACAATTAGTATGAAGTAAGAGCTCATATAATGGATTCGATTCCGCTCTGTGACACTAACACAGGCCCAGAGAATTCCATGGGACTGAGCAAACACAAGTGGCGCTGCATTTGGATCATTATTTTGATAATGTGTGCGCGGTTATTTTTAATTCTCTTCGTGTAGTTTAAAAAAGTAGTGAGCTGTACAATCACTGTATACCCTGAGCCAATCCATTTATTTCAACATAAATCTTTCATGCTTGCTACACGAGAGAATGTATGTTGCAATCATAAAAATTCATGGACCAAAAATATAGATCTGTAAATTAAATTAATGCAGTGAAAAGAGGCGATTGGTGCGGTCACAAAATACAACTAATATGAAACTATTGATACTCAAGATCAACACCTACATACCACTGGAGGCTATCCAAGACATTCCAAGTTGGTACCTAAAAGTAATACAAAGCGGCACGGGACTTGGGCTTTGGCTCTCAGAACAATTCCCAAATGATCTCAACCAATGGTACTTTATTGATGGGAACTGCACATCGTGAATCTTGTGCATATTCCAGTCCATGCTCATATTTTGTTGATTCACCGCAAATGGCGAGTCGCATCCCCAGATGAGCATAGAGACATGAAGGGCTGTGTCTGCATTCATTTCAGATTTTTCGCTTCCTTCCAGGATGCAAATGAAGTCTGTGCCATCACACAATACGCCTGATGAGAGTTTGGATTGTTTGCTCATTCCCATGGTAGCAGAAAAGAGGAAGTGGAATCCTCTGCAGATCATTACGGTCTGCAAATGGATTTTGCCACTCTGCGGTGGGTTGGTTGTTTGAGAGAGAGAGATGGGAAGAGAGAATAAAAAGGGAGAGAAATAAATAGTCCAATAAAAACAGTCTGAAAAATGGAAGGAAGATGGGTGTAAAAGAACAAAAATCTAATGAAAAAAAAGGATGCATATGTCTCCAATTTACAGCCTGGCTTTTGGGGAGCTTTAATTCATAATTTATAATGCAGGCCACACTTTAGCTTGGGGGGGGGGGGGGAATCAAAACTCCTGAATCATCCTGGAAACTCCCTGGGTTTAAATGATAGAAGTATGTGAAATCGAATTACTCTAGTTTTGCAAATCCAAACTGGAGCATTTGAGGTCTGCAAAATAAATTCCATGGGACTCGCCCATCTTTACTCTATGTATCTATATACTGTATATTGATTCAAAGATTCACATATTTTAAGGCCAAAAGGGACCATTATGATCACCTAATCTAACCTCCTACATAATAAAAGCTGTAGAATTTGACCTAGTAATTCCTGCATCAAGCGCCAAACGAACAGCAAATTTAGGCTGGAAATGAGAAAGTTGCTGACAATCAGGTGAGTGAGGTTCTGGAACAGCGCCCCCCATAGGAGAGCAGTGGGGGAAACAACCTAGTTAACTTTAAAATGGAACTTGAAAAGTGATTGAACAGGACTGTATGCTGGGGTTGCCTACGACAGCAGGGGACTGGATGAGATAACCCAGGAGATCCCTCCAGTCCTACATTCCTAACACGCACTCCTTATATTCTTCTAAGTATTTATCTGGCTGCTGGTTGTTAGAAACATGGCCTCACCAGATTAGATTATTGGTCCATCAAAACACTCATAGTGTTCCAAGCCAATACCGGTACATGGGTGAAAACATTCCCTCCTGACCGCTGCAATGATCAACTTAAGCTCTTCAGAATGAGATGCGGTTAGCCCGGCAGTATCTTACCATCTATAATTATATACGTCAGGTGTCATGACACTGGGCCGGGCAACACACTGGTTAGAACACTCGTGGGCTGGCTGCACTAACGCTTCCATTATTGTTATCACCCATAGAGCAACATCTGTGCTACAGCGGGAAAAGTCTAGAGTAGACACCCTGCTGCATGAGTCATCCGAATCTTTTTATGCAGTTAGCCTTTGGGCCAAAAGTCATGAGAAACTTTTCCATTTAGTAGATGGATGAACATGCCAATGTCATTCCAGAAAGACTCTGCTATGCCCTTCCCAATGGAGATGTCAGGCCTAGGAATTGTACATGCTATGCTAAGCAACTTAATGTGCCATGAAAAAGTTTTAAATGTATTTTTGAAGTCTGCCTTATTTTCCTTATTACAGAAAATAGCTAAACAACAGATAATTAGTATGCAGAATAGACAGGCTTCAATTTATACATTTCAAAGGAGAAGAACCAACAAATGTCAATTACACAGGAGCACCATGTATATAAGCATATATTTATTTTTCCTCTAGTTTTGATCTTGCTTTCTCTCTCTTTGTAAGGATAGCACCTACATAAAGTGGAACAACTGACAGCAGTGGAAAATGAAGTAAGGATGAGCTGGTTAATTTAATATTTCTTCCCCTCCTCCCCCATCTCCTCCAAAAGATCAAGTTAACAGACAAAACTGAAATTGTAGATCAAAAGCTCTGTTTGTTTCTGGCAGTTGGCAATGTAGTGACTACAGTAAGATATTTTACAAAGTAAACGGTGAGGTATAAATAATGAATCAGAGACTGGAATGAAATAAGTAGATTTATCTCCTTTCTCAGCACAAAGAGTACAATATGTTCAATGTGCGCCACAAGTAGCATAGTTGGAGAACTCTGGAAACACTTAGTACTTAGCACTTATATTCAAAAGGTAATATGGAAAGGTCAGCTAATCAATCCCCATGTAATCCACGTTAATCTGGTGTGGGTCTTTGTCCCCTTCTAGTGTCTGAGGGTACGTCTACACTTACCGGAGGGTCCGGCGGCAGGCAATCGATGTTCTGGGATCGATTTATCACGTCTAGTGAAGACGCGATAAAATCGATCCCTGATCGCTCTGCCGTCGACTCCGGAAATCCACCGCGGCAAGAGGCGGCAGCGGAGTCGACGGCGGCGCGGCAGCGGTCGACTTGCCGCCGTCCTCACAGCCAGGTAAGTCGACCTAAAATACGCCACTTCAGCTACGCTATTCACGTAGCTGAAGTTGCGTATCTTAGGTCGACCCCCCGCTGTAGTGTAGACCTAGCCTAAGCCATGTAAGGGGTTTATGCGTACTACTTCCCCCAGTGAACGGGCTTGGTCTTTTATCTGACAAAACAGAGGTTCACTCTTTTAGATTCACGGGACGTGGGTTCAATCCCTGCTGATGTCCCAAGAAGATAGTCATTACACTTACAAGATCCCTAGGAGGGGACTAAACATTATACCTGGTTTTTTTAACAGATGGTGTCACTGAGACACAGATGGAGCAACACATCTGAGGCTACTCAGGGAATCAGTGGCAAAGCTGGGATTCAAAGTCAGTATCATTTGGCTCTTAATTTTGTGAGCCCTCCCTGAGACCATACAGCACTGAGTGGGGCCATTTGCCACTACTTTGGATAGAGACACCCTGGGAATTTCAGTGTTTTACGCTGCTTAGCATTCAACAGCTTCCTCCCACAACCCCTGCTGGGGGAGATGTACATGAAGAACACCAGCCCACAAACAGACACAAACACTGATGAGTTGAACGAACGTTAAACTCTTCAGAGTTAAAGTAAAACACCTGAAAGTTTGGCTGCCTATCCAGACTTCCCAAGTCTGCAAGCTTGGCTGGAAATCTCACAAGAACAGGCTCTCTTGAAATTTCCACACAGGCCAAACTTTTTTTAGGAAAATCTCTTATTACAAACTCTTCCAATCCCAGTGATGAACAGAACCACAAAGAGCAAATAGGCACAGAATTAAAAATGGGAGGTGCTGGGGCCCCCAGGAATGGGCCCGTCTTGGTTTCAGTTTCACGCTGAGGGTTGGGTCATTTTTTAGCCCAGTTAAAGTTCAGATACTGTGACTGTTGCAGCGTGCTACGGGGATGCCCCTCACAAATGGAGCTGGTTGAAAAAAAATGAGGGAAATTTGTGAAAATTTTGTCAAAAAATTCCTTTTTTTTTTTGATGGAATTAAAAAAATTGACAAATTGTCATTGAGAAAAATTAAAATTGCGAATGTTTGGACCAGCCCTGCCCTCCAGCACTTCACATTCTGCCAAATGCTCCTGAGTTCTGGCCAACTTCTTCAGAAGCTCTGGCTCAGTCTCAAAAACCCAGCTGCAGCTGCAGAGCAAAAGTAAAAAGGTTGAGGTGCCCCCGCACCAAAGCAGACACTCTAGGCCTCATTGCCTTCTTCTCTGTGGTTCCAGTTCAGGAACATACAGGATTCGGGAGTGAGGGAAAGAGGAAGCAGGGACCAAAGAGGCAGGGAAAGGTATGTTTGGCCAGCTGTTGTCCCTGGCCATACATAGCTTTAGGAGTTGCTTTCAGAACTATAAGCCTTTGCCCTCCTGGACCCCACAATACAACCCTCAGTAGGTATGTAGCTAACAAACAATCTCTTATTTAAGGACTTTCATAGAACATCAGGGTTGGAAGGGACCTCAGGCAGTCATCTAGTCCAAACCCCTGCTCAGGGGAGGACTAATCCCCAGACAGATTTTTGCCCCAGATCCCTAAATGGCCCCGTCAAGGATTGAACTCACCACCCTGGGTTTAGGAGGCCAATACTCAAACCACTGAGCTATCCTTTTCATTCTGAGATCTCAGAGAAATGCATCCATGTCTCAGTTACAGGGCAAACCATGGGAACAACTGATTGCTATGGACAGATAGGAAGTGCACTAGGTTCTCGCTTCTTTAATCATAATTTAATTAGAAAATCTCCTTAGAGCCCGTTGAAGAAACAAACACATGTAAGGTGCACATGGGCATGTTACCGGATATTCAGATCTCTGGAAGGTTTCTTGTCAACAGTCAAGACGTAGTTCAAGAAGCATCTCTCAGTGGGAAGCATTCAGCTAAACAAAACAAGGCACAGGCCCGGGGGAGAAGTGACAGAGGCTAGGACTGCATTTGCAACTAAGACCTATAAAATTAATTTCTAAAATGCCAATACAATTCAATGCAACTATCAATTAAATGTCAGTGTTAAAATCTTTCTGCCTCTGACCCCTCCCCACCCCATTAATTCCACTGCCAAGAGTTAAATATAGGGATTGTCTCTGTTCAGTGATAAGGTCCCAGCCATGAGCGGTTTCACCCCAGACTCAAATCCGGATATTTTCTCAAATTTTAATATACTAAATATTTGTAAAAGATGTGCACACAGTCTCAGTGCCTCCTCTTCTCATATCCCCTCTCCATCATGTTCTGGTTGCCATCCACCGTGGAACTGATTCTAATTGGGGAGCTGATCACACCTGCTTGATTATATTATTTAATATTTGAATTGTAGTATTGGCTAGATGCTATTAGGGACCGGAGCCCCATTGACCTAGGTACTGTACATGTATAATGAAAACACAGTCTCTGCCTCAAGGAACTTACACCACGTTGTCCTTATGCAAGTACCTCCCAGTGACATCAATGGAACTAATCATGTGAGTGAAGATTAATCATGTGAATCAAGGGTTTGCAGGATTGAGCTGTGTGGTGGGGCGGCTGCCCCACACAGGCAGAAGAAGGGTTAAAGCAGCCTTGGGGTGGCTGTGCAGAACCCAGCCAATTAGAAGAAGGCTTATTGAGCCAGCCAATAGGGAGAAGGCTTAGTGGAGCAGCCAATCAGGGCCAGGCTGGCCCATATAAGAAGGGCTGCTGAGCAGAACAGAGGGAGGAGGCCTGGCTGCCCTGTAGGAGGGTTGAGTGAGACAGCACCACGGACAGAGCAGTGCTGGGGCAGGGGCAGGGGAGCAAGAGGGAGCTCCAGCCTGAGGACTGCCAGACTGAGGCCCTGATACAAGAGCGGAGTAGGAGGAGGGGCAATAGGTGGCTGTCGGCTATAGGGCCCCTGGGCCAGGACCCGGAGTCGTTGCCCTCCACTTGTGACCGAGGGGAGTGGCCAGTGCATGGCCTGCAGTTTGCTACCGAGGCAAGTGGCTAGACCAGAGACTGCAGTTTGCCACCAAGGCAAGTGGCTGGACTGAGGACTGTCGGGTCCCCCGGAAGGGGGGAGAGAACCGAGTGGGGCACAGTGGAGGGTTGTGTCCAGAAGAGGACGCTGCAGTCCGGGGAGCGACGTGGGTCCTAGAGGTGGAGGCGAGAGTGATGAGGGGCAAGACACCACTAGACAAGGGCGCTCTGGTGAAACGAGAGCTAATTCCCAGGATGGCCAGCAGGAGGCGCCGTGGCGGTGAGTCGAACCCTGTTATAAGTTGAAAGACTAAGCTCCTCAGGTGTGAGACCTTTTCCTTATTCATTGGTCTATAAAGCACCATTCACATGTGCTGCTTTATAGAAACAAAATAGTTTGGCTAAGTGACAACTAAGGATGTGGGAACTGTCCACAAACATCTGAAGGTTATGACCACCAAAGGAGAGGAGTTACTTAAGGTTGGTTCAGGAGGTACAGCTAAGAGCATAGGACCTACTAGACTGGATCAGACCCATGTCTATATAGTCCATTACCCTGTGGCAAACAGTTGCCAGCACCAGATGCCTCAAAGGAAGGTGTCAAAACCTTAAATTCGCATCCTAATCCCTAATAATTAGAGATTGGGTTAAAACATAAAGCAGGCAGTTTAAAATCTTTTGCACAAGCTGCTTTTACTCTGGGTATTCTTGTTATCCATAAAAGAGTCCAAATCTCTTTGAATCTTACTAAATTATTGGCCACAATGACCATCTTGTGGCATTGAGTTCCACAGGAGCAATGGGATGGAATCAAACAAAAATTATTAGGACAAATACCTGGAAGAGATTTCTGACACAGAGATATATTAGGCTGCGGAACAGCTTCCCGAAGGAACTGGCAGTAAGCCACTGATACTAGACTGGACAACAGCATTAGAAAGTATGCTGAAGTAAGCATTTCTGCCATGGCTGGGATTTGCAACGTACGTGCCCCATTGGGAACTGATCTCTTCCCATCTCTAACGTCTACAATGCACGGGCATGATTTCACCAAGCCCAAAAGGCTATCAGAATATGGCTTTGCACCGTCAGCATCCAAAGCTTTCCCACAAGACAGCAATAACAGCGGTGCCAGCGTACAGCCAATTGAGTTACCTGACTAGCTGGAGAGCCGTTGGTTGCGCTCTCTTGATATGCATCCAAACACTTAATCAAATCATTATTACGTTCCCAGACTGTCACCCTCTGTCTGTCTCCACCCTCCTCAGCCCCTTTTGTAGTCGATATGCTCAGCCTATCCACTCAGGACACCTCTTCCAGCATATCCACCCAAACAAGCTCAGGTCAGAGCTGCCCCTTCCGCCCCCACCTTTCCCTGTTGCCTTCCATGCACTGGAAATCTAATAATCTCCACGATTATATGGAATAGGCTCTGCAATCCCTTTATGAGCAACACTGTTCTATACCTCCCCGTCCCTCACACCCAAACACATGGAAAAATGAGTGATGGAAAAAACACAGCGTTTGCTACCACGGTCTTTCTGGCCAAAATAATCATGCTCTAGGTGACTGCACGCACCGTTACAAGCCAATCAATCCTATCGATTAAGATATAAGGGCAACTGTCAGTGCAAAAAAACCAGCAGGAATTGCGAATCTAATTTGAAGCAGGCTATAAAACATTACCACCTTCTTCGTTACTTCTGAGCACGCTGAAGGCTTCCCGTCTCTGTCGCCGGCCTGTGTTGTACAATTTCATTGGATAACAACTCTCAGTACAAAAATGAAATACAAAAGATTTTTCCCCCCTCTAGACTCAGAAGGTGCCTCTTCAAGAGGCGAGTGCAAAAGATGAAGAGACAGAGAGAGCGCGCTAACCAGCTGCTGATTAAATAAGTAATTCACAATAAAACTACTAAATGTCTCTCCAGATTAACAATAGGATGATCAGTGCTTCTGGACATTGCAGTCTGAGCCATAGCCGGTGTAACTCCATGCCGCTCCATCAACTTAACTTGCACCAGCTGCAGAGGTGGCCCTTGGTCTTTATTTTATTTGTTTCCTAAAGGAAACGCAGAAATGCAGAAGATTAACAACTAGTTTTATGGCAGAGTCTGAATTGGGGTCAGTCAGACCATCAGCTTCCGAGTTAGGGAATCAAACAAAACAAAAAAATCTTGCCATCGGGGAAGAGAAAATTTTCATGTTCACCTCTTCATCTTTTCCATTCCTACTGCGTCCTCCCTCCCATCAGTGACAACGTGAATGTTTTGTTTCAAAGATCAGAGTCCTGGGTTTGTCCCCACTGGACTGCTGGGCTCTGACTCGTGGGCGCATATGGAGAGATATTAGGCTACTGCAGTTACTCAGGGTTTCTTTCTGACAGGGGCATTCAGGAGCAGACTTGCAGAAGATAGGATGCCCCCAGCATTCTGCCATTAGAACGGGGAGTGTTCAAATGGCACGGCATGCAATTTCATTTCTGAGAGCTCTAGTGAACCTTGCTCCTGCAGCCACTGTAGCTGGTAGCTTATTTATTTAGTCTCACTGAACCTTTAAGGCAAAGCAGCCCCACTGAGGTTTGAAAAGCCAGTGTTTTTCTGAAACCCCTGGGAGAACTTTGGGAGTGTATCAGGGAAATGTGTAAGCAGCTTTTCAAGGGACGATTTATTTATGCTACGAGATTTATGCTTCAGTTTTGACTCAAAGACACGGGCAACAGAAAACAGAGGTAATCCCATACATTATATGCATCAAATCTGCGGCTATTTAGGAACTTCACATTATCAGTCACCCTGATGTGCACCAAGGCCACTTAGAATTTCCCAGGGACAAAGAAACAGAACTTTGATCTTCTTTCTTTCCAAAACTAACTTCTATTTCTCCCCATTTGCCCCCTAAGCCTGCTCCATAGGTTAAGACTGAATGGAGAGTGTCAAAATAATTTCGGCCCCAAGTGGAGGTTTTGTAAAAGAAAGAGGTAGGAAGGGGTGTAGCACACTATGACAGAGCCTTGTATGAATAATTTAATTGTTGTTGGGTTTTTTTGTTTCCTTGTTTATGATTTAACCCTTTCTCTGCCCCATGTGGAATGAAGAGGGAAGCAGGGCCCCAGAACTTGCAGGGTTCCTGAGACCCCTGAGCATTTGCTGCAGGCAATGAGCCCCCCAAACCCTCTTCCTTCCCCTCCCCCCAATCACAAGCATACTAGGAAAGCTGGTGGAGGGAACCTCAAAGATCTAGCTTCCTTAGCCTGGCCCACTCTCATGGGTGAAGTTGTTCAGTCACATTTTGCCAATCAATGGCCTTTTGTGATAGGCCTGGGTACCTGATTTGATGTCAATACTCTCAGCCAGACGCTGGGATCCAAAAGACTTCAAGGCCGCTTTACCCGTAAAAGGGGCTTAAAATGGCCTTAGTGCAAATAGGACTTAGATTCTTTCTGTTCATGCCAAGCTCCTGTCTGTAGGAGGAGGTCAGTCAGTGTCTGGTCGTCTTTGTTGATGATTCTCCTTACCGCCGGTATGCACGATGAATAGCTAAAGGTGAACTGTCAGGCCAGATGGTTTTCTTGGAGTGGATGGAAACCTCCCAGGCAGGAAAGCAGCCAGCTGCTTGTTTTCTGTTACTTACCATTTCTCAGCTTTGGCTAACGACTGCAGCAGAAGCTCTTTTGATTCCCCCCCTCCCCTGGTTTTTCCTTTTCTTATTTCCCAGAGATGTGGAGTTAGGGAGGGGAGGGCTAAGGAAATAAAAGGGAGGGGAGGAGAAGCAAGGCACAGTACAAGGTTTGCAGGGATCTAGCCACACACAGCTCCAACTTTTAATAATAAACGACTGCCCTGGTGGAGCTGAGGAAACAGTGGAACATGAGAGTCAGATCAGCGTACGTGTCAACTGCTATATCTTCAGTCCAGTGATTACAGCACAGGAATCAACAGATAAATAAAGTCCAAGGCAGGAGGATGTTTAATACTAGATGACATCTACAAACAGGAGCCCACTGCCTTTCTTTGCGGCAGCAGCTGAGTCAACTGAAATGGGGATTATGCTGCTGGAAAGATTTTTAAAAAAAGAAGCCCCAACTAATGGTCTATGACAGAGTGTGTAGCCTGGTGCCGGATAGCATCCGAACAGACAGCGTGTCAGCGCTACCCCAAGCAGCAGGGAACGGTAAACAAATCGGAGGTAAAATTGATTGCAGGCAAAATGAGCAAATCAATAGCCGATTTGACTCCGAAGAGGCTGGAAAGCTTGGAAGAACCATCTGGAGTTGGGTTCTGCAGCCAGTTTGGAGGGCTGCACTGCTGGTTAACTGTACGCATTTCAATGTTAGGTAGCCATAGGCGGCCAGTTCTCTGTTGAATAAAATGTATCCCAGTTGGTCGTCCCGCCCCCCCGAGATCTCTTACTAAAACAGGTCACTTGAAGGCCAGAAACCTGGTCTAAGGCCATCAGGTGCCGACGCCGTTAGAAGCTTCTACTTCCCCCAGTAAGCAAAGAAACCTCATGAACTGTCAGGTGGGCACAGTGTTTGAACAGGAGGCGAGAGGAAGAATTTCTCTGCCTCTGCTGGACTTCACCTCATTCTCTGGACCCTACTAAACCATCCCAACCACAGGTGGGTTTGTTCATTCCTGGCTTAGAAGGCTACTTATAATGAGGACAGTGAGAGAAGGGCTGACCTCAGTAGGACTAACACAATGTTCCCCCTCCAGATCCAGGGATGACATAGCCCCTGCCCTCTCAGCAGCCCTCCAAGCCTCTCCCTGCACAGAAAGCAGATCTGAGTTCCCCTTTATTCACTTCTGGTCGGTATTTCTATGAAAGGATACACATTTAGCATCATATATGTGAGCAGAGTGTCCCAACAAGTTGCATCAGGTCACAACTTACCTCCTTTCTGACGTTTGGCTTATGCACAGAAGGAACTAAAAGTGGACCATAAAATCCAGCCTGCTTCAATGCTCCAGGCTTTGGTGTCCCAAGGGTTCCTCCAAGGGAAGTGCTCAGCCCATACCCTAGATCCTCTCTCTAAAATAACAATCCTGCTTCCTTTACATCCAGGTGGAGTAATGAGCCACCTTCAAGAATGAATCAGCAAAACACATGGAATATTTTTTCCAGCAGGATCAGTACCTGCTTGCAATGGGCTGAGATTTCAACAAATCACGGCAGGCACTGCCACCGGTCACGATTTTATCACGTCTGACCATTTTTGATGTTAACCCTTGCCCTCCCTGCCGTAGCACCTCCTTGTGTCCGGTCATGGCGTTGCAGGGTTCCTTGGCTCTTGCTCCTGCTGGTGGTCACTTCCTTAGCCCGATGATGGCTTGTCTCTGTCTGCATCTTCCGTGTCCTGGCCTTCCGGCCTGATCACATCTAAGATCAGTTCAGTCCCCTTCTGGGGTAACAAGTCCAAGTAGTCAAACTAAACATCCCACAACAAATCCTGCTTTTACCCTTCTTGGGCTATTTGTGCCTCTCCCCACAGATCCTTCTCAGAGCTTCCCCACTGGCTCCCCTCCCTGGAGACTCCGGCAGCTTTTCTTGGGAAACTTGCTCCTATCTATAAGTCCTATCTCAGGCCACCCACAGCTACATGCCCTGCTCCCCCTGGTTCTCTCCAGCTGCCTTTCACCAGACCTGTCCTAGAGAGCGGGAACTTGCCTGACTCTGCTCTCCGGGGCTTCTTGCCCTTGACTGAGCTCACCGCTCTGGTTAAGTGGTCCTCTCTCTGATCCTCCTCAGCCGGGGTGAGACAATATAATTAAGTCTCCATCACAGCTGGCTGTGAGACTAGATCTAGTCGCAGGCAAGGCTGAGCGTGGCTAGCCTTAAAGGGCCAGCCAGCTTGTGACACCCCGCTTCTGGAAAGTTTCTTTTCTTTTCTTTCTTTCTTTTAAATTTTTAGTCCTCATAGGTATAGAGGAAAAGCCTGAAAATGTGATCTGATTGCATCCCATAGGCTTAGAAATCAGAAACCAAATAATAAGAACCCCACATTGGTGGGGTTTTTTAATCTCATGATTTTTAAACTAATCTCGTGATTTTGGGGGTCTGACTCATGATTTTCAAGTGCTGTAAACACATTTACAAGTCACATCGGGGAATATTACAACTAAAAGAACTTTAAATCCAACATCATCACCATCATCACTCCCATAACCACATTGGTCGTTGGGGCACCATCACTGATGAGCAATCAACCAATTGTCTCCACCCCTGACGAATGTCAGTGCTTGAGTCTCCGCGAAGTCCATTCCTGTCCACTCTTTTATGTTGTCAATCCATCTCTTCATCTGTCTACCTCTTCTTCTCTTCCCTTGTACTGTCCCTTGGAGGATGATCTTGGATAGGCCAGATGATCTTGTTACATGGCCGTACCACTTCAGCTTGTGCTTCTTCATGGTCGTCAGAAGGTCTTCATATGACCCAGCGTGTTGGTGATGATGTTGTGGATCTCTTCATTAGTGACATTATCAAAGTAGGAGATGCCCAGGATTTTACTGAAGTATCTCATCTCTATGGCCTGTATTTTCCGTTCAAGTTCTGCCGTAAGGGTCCATGTCTCGCATGCATACAGAAAATCAAACACACCGTTCATCATTTTTGCACTTTACTTTTTCCATTCCAGTGATTGTGATTAATAAAAATAAACTAATCAATTACAATTTAGATAATAATCAATAATAATTAATAAAGAGCTTCAATTTCACTTTCTAGATCTCATGTCCCAGCACAATGGTGCAATATTTCAGCTGAAAACATGCTGTTACTCCCGCCCCCCCCGCAAAAAAAAACCCACAACCCTTGATTTTACTGGGGAAGGAGGTTTCATTGAAGTTACAACTTCAAGAACAAATTTTTATTAATAGCAGTTTAATGATTTCTTTCTCGTATTTAATAACACGTTTAGGGTCTCTCACAAATGAGTGTGTGCCACTAATGCAAACCCTGGCTGGACAGAAATTTATTACAGTGTTTTCTAGACACTTTTGTTTGATTAGAGAAAGTATAATACAAAAATCAATTTATGAAGTCCATTAACATGTTTGCCTCATCAAGGAATAAACACATCTTTCATTTCACCAAATCAGTGCTATTAATTTTGAAATTAAATGCATACAAGCCTGAAGAATTTCAATATTCTGACAAAAACAGGCAAAGACCTTTATTCTTTTCATTTTCCACATTTGGGGAGAAATGATCAGAGCTCGGACTCATTTCAAATGTTTTGACAGGAGGTTATTTCATTGAATGATCAGTGAGAGCTGGACTATTTTTACCAAAATTGACGCGGGCCATCTTGTTGACCCACAAATGAAATACATGTTCAATCTAGGAACATGAACTGAAACTTCTAAGTGGTTTGGGGCCAGATTGGTAATAACTCACTCCATGAATAGTGCTATTGATTCAATGGGATTTCATATGACGTAAGATGCAAATCAGTATGAGTGAGTCGATCACAACCTGGTTTTTGGAGATTAGACCTTGGGGAACCCAGGTTCTGCTTCCGATTAGCATGGGACTTGGGCTGTTTATTGGCATTCTCTCAAAATCTAGCCCTGCTCTGAAGCCCTACATTTTTAGGGACAAGCTACCAGAGAGAACAGGTACTCTTTGCTTTTGGGAGTACTGCTAACGGGTCCCCCATTCCACCTCACCTCCGGAAAGACTTTTCAAAGCTGCAGTCAGTATATGGATCATTTTGGATGTTCTTGGTGCAAATCTGATTTTAAAAAATCTATCCTTAAGTATTTACATCAGGAGGGTTTCTAATGGGTTTCACCTCAAATGCAGAAATTCTATGTACCTGACACAGGAGCGGTGCCAGGGTTTTTGGCGCCCTAGGCGGGGGTCCTTCCGCGCTCCCGATCGTCGTCGGCAATTCTGCGGCGGGGGGGTCCTTCCACGCTCCTAGTCTTAGGGGCACTTCGACGGCAGGTCCCGGAGTGAGTGAAGGACCCGCCGCAGAATTGCCGCCGAAGACCTGGAGCGCGGAAGGACCCCCCGCCGCCGAATTGCCACCAAGGGCGGCAAAATGCCGCCCCCCCCAAATCCTGGTGCCCTAAGCAACCGCCTAGGTCACCTAAATGGAAGCGCTGGTCCTGACCTGACACCACAAACGGGTTAATCGGTTGTCAGAAGTTGCTCAGTAGTGCAAAAATCACTGATCAATCCAGGTGCCTGTTCTGATGATGCAATAAGTCTATCTTGTGTTTCAATGGCTGAATGCGTTGATCTTTCCAGCTGGGGGGGTGGTCTTTGTAAAGGTGAGAGGGGAAATCCGTCTTGTGCTCATACCATTTGAAAACATCAGGTATCTTCTTCTGTGACAGAGTGAGTATTTCTGCTTCCAACTAGTGTCTCTATTATTTGTATTACAACATCCGCTGAGATCCAAGCCCAGTTGTGTTAGATGCTGTACAGACATATACTACCACACCTTCCATCAGTCCACATAAAGGACGTGTGTGGGAAACCACACATCATCCCCATTTTAGAGATAAGGAAGAGCGAGTTTAAGCAACTTGCCCAAGGTCACACAGGGCGTCTGAGGCAAAGCTGGGAACTGAACTCCAATCCACTGCTTTCAAGCCCAGTGCTTTAACTTCAGGACCATCCACCCACTATGGATTAATACGTGCGGCTTCAGCAAAAACCATAAACAAAAAAAAAAGTTGCTCATCTGCATGAGTTCTGTTCCTTTAACAGCTTCAGATTCCTAACTCCCAAAGCAGGTACGGGTCGCCTGCTCTTTTTCCCCAGGACTAATCAGCCTGGCGTGCAACTTGTCTCTTTGCAGAGAGACTCCCCATCCCTCCTGCTGCGTAAGCCACGCTTGGGATTTTGGCTTCTTACACTTCCCGCTCCAGTTCCCTTTCTAGCATCCCTGCGCCTTGGACGAGCGTCACTCAACTTCCACGGCAGGATGTTTAGCCCCCACTACTGCCACTGGTTTGCTCCATTCAGCCCGCTGCCTTTCATCTGTGCCCAGCTGCATCTCACCACCATCTCATCCCTCACCACTCCCGATGCCTGACAGTCTTGCACTGCCTGTCAACTCTTTCCAGCCTCAGCTCCTTCACCACCACTTTCAACTCTTCAAGTGTCATTCAGTCTCCTGTGGCAACTCTTATCTTATCAAAGGCCTGGTCTACAGTGGGAGGGGGATCGACCTAAGATACGCAACTTCAGCTACGAGAATAGCGTAGCTGAAGTCGACGTATCTTAGTTCGACTTACCTCCCATCCTCACGGTGCGGGATCGACGGCCGCGGCTCCCCCATCGACTCTGCTTCCACCTCTCGCCGTGGTGGAGTTCTGGAGTCGACGGCAGAGCGATCGGGGATTGATTTATCGCCTCTACACTAGACGCGATAAATCGATCCCCAATAGATCGATCACTACCCGCCGATCTGCTGGTAGTGAAGACATACCCCCAGTCTCTCATTCTCCTCCAGCGGGTCATTGCTGCTTTAGGAGGGCTCTGAGCTTTCAAATAGTTTCTCATAGGATCTGTGCACTGCCCAGATAAGATGCTAGGTCTACAGTAAGCAGTGTAGATAATCACGCAGCGGAGGGGGTAGTCTTGCACTGGTCCATTTGGAGACGGCCACATTTAACAATGATCATCCTAATTATTAATACTTTGTATCTGAAGATCTCAAAGTACTTTAATGGATGGGGAGGCTGAAGTATAGAGAGGTTTAGTAAGTGACTTGCTCAAGATCATACAGCAAGTCTGTGGCAGCAGTAGGATGAAAACTCAGGTCTTCTGACTCCTGGTTCACTGCTCTGAAGGCTAAAGCCCGTTGCTACTCATACTCAGTCTTTTCCATCACTAGTGTCTATGATTCATGGACACCTGGCTGTCGCACGGCCTTGCATTTTAAAAGGACTCTGCCAATTTGAGTTTTTGTTTTTCTTTCCAAGTTTGTCTAAAAAAAAAAAAAAAAAAAGATTTTTTGGTAGCATGCCCTTTAAATAGTCAGGGCCAGATCCTCAAACGGCATTTAGGCACCCATTGAAATCAGGGAGCCAGCAGCAGCCGGGTCAGTCTCCTAGCAACCCCATGGGTGTAGCTGACCCTGGCAGGGGCTGCCTGAATGACTGCACTTCCTGACGGGCGCGGGGGCAGAACTAAGCTACTACTTGACCCAGCAGCAGCCAGAGCTCACCAGCTGGGCGGTTTTCTGGCACCCCTGCCAGCTGCTCGATGCGTTCCTTTTTACAAATTATTTTATTTATTTGGCACACACAAAAGAAAGACGACGTTTAGGAGGGCTTTCAGGTGGGCCTGAGAGCAACCACAAAACAACTCAGACCAACCTCCTTCCCCCTGCTCTCTCTTCAGTTTCATCCTTGCTGCTGCTGCTACTGGTAAGCACCCTCTTGCAGGAACTGGAGAGAAGCAGTTCAAAGCACGAAAGGGATGTCATCATTGTAATTAACGCGTGAAACGGGATGTGTAATGGACAAAGCAAAACACTGAAACTGACCACACACAGAGAGATGCCAAATGTCTGAATAAATAATAATAATAATAAATGCAGAAAGTGAACAAACAGGTATTTCCCCCCCTCTAATCCCCTTCATCTATTGTCATCTCAGGTGTTGCTTGTAACAATAGTGAATACAAATGATTCAGATGGAAATAAAGGTCTTTGAGGTGACAGGGTTCCTGTAACACAACAACTCTGTCTCATTATCGAAGATGATGCAACAGTGCTAATGGTTTACACAGAATGAACTGCTGACTGGAAGGGTGAAAGGCGCACTGGTCAGTTAGCATTGTTTTGTACTGAGATGCCTGGTGCCAACAGAATTGAGGCAGAAAGATAGAGAGAGATTGTAACACAGGTGTAAAAGAGAGCTTGGGTGAGAGTTGCAAAAGTACTAAGTGAGTGAGGTGCCTAACTCCTATGGACTTTCAATGGATTTAGGTGCTTTTTAAAAATCCCATGCCTGAATAATATGCCAGTCCAATCTCTGAATTTGGGCGGGGGAAGGGGTGGGCGTGGCTGAAGGTGCTACAGAAGACTCAGCCACTTAATCCAAACATTATTTAAAAGGAACTCAAATCTAACATTGAGCTGATCCCATCCAGGGATTCAGAGGACACTGTAAAACATGGGAGCATCACCAAAAGCAATCGATGAATTATTTCTTTATAAATCACTGTAGCACAGCTATAATTCTTTTATGTACTCTATAGCTTATTCCCTTTCTCTCTAGCTGTCTAGACAGAACAACTGACAAGCAGCTACGAAACCCAAAGCAATAATTCCATCAAGGTGACATTAAAAAAAAAAAAATCACAAGAACAGACCTAAAATGGAATCTCCATGCATTACGTCGGTGCATTTATATATATTTATAATAAAGTTAGAACATTTCCATCTGAAATGGGTGCGTGTGAGCACTTCACATTAAAATAAAAAATCATTAGCATTGACACCGTACCACATGCATATTAATGTTATGTTTTCTACTGCCTGCAGCAAGGGAGGAATTCTTCTGACACTGCTACTGTCTCAAGGCTGGGACCGTGCTGGAATGGGAGACTTCAGAGGGGAAATGTAGATACTGAAGGATGTAGTGCTGGCGATTTAAAAGACGGCCCTTTGAAGGGTCTGATCCTGTTCCACTGAAATCAAGAGGAGTTTTACCACTGGCTTCAGCTGAAGAAGGATCTGGCCCTAAGTCAGGGCAGAACTAATGCCCTGGCATAGTGTTAGGCAAAGAGATGTCCTGATGAAGACCTCACACGCCTTTTTTCACAAGAGTAGGGGTGTCCTCCCCAGTGTTCGGCCCAAATTCCAACATAAGTAACTCCAGCTACCGGCTTCCCCAGGTGGGTTCAATTGGATGCAATATTCTTCACTTCTTGCCCGAAATTAATGTGCGGGACTGTGTGCTGTTAAAAGGATGCTGAGCTTCACCCTAGAGGTGGCTGCATTTCACTGATGGGCAAATCTATCTTTTGTGAAGCACGCAGAGATCCTAAGGGATGCTCTATAAATTCAAGATTATTGAATGAAACATATAATACAAGTTTTGTCTGAGTAAGAACTAAGTGAAGACGTCAGGACTTGTACCTATAGGTTATAATAGCTGTGCTGCGGATTTAAAATTAATCTATAAGGGCACCTTTTATCAAACCACCCCATAGTTACTCTACTTCACATGACCCTTACACAGAGAACTGCCACGTCTAGCATTTCAGATGGGTTTGAGCTATCATTATGAGCAATACCAAATTGCTGTAAGACAACTGTTTTGGCTTAATAAGATTTCATTAGGAAATCCAAGCTTTGTGTGTTTTGCACTGAAAATTCTAATTAAAAATAAATTGCCACCTGAAATTCAGACTATTATGTAGGAAGAGAGAGATTCTCCCAAAGCCTGACTTGAATCAAGAATACACTATTCTAGTTCTGCGTTAGTATTGTCTATCATTTCCTGGTTCCGCAATTCAAGGGGTTCGTTCTTTTGTGCCTAAAGAGCTGGCCTTAATAACAAAGGCACACACTGAAATCTCTATGTTGACTGTCTTTGCAGCATTGTTATATAATCACATATCACAAAACTAACCTGAGCAGACAGCTCAAGGTCTTTCAGGGTTTCAAGCCTGAAATTTGCAGGAAAGGTGTATTCATAGGAAGAAACAGAGACTGGAAGCTTGTTTGTTTCTGCTGTGATTTCACAGCATTTGTCTTCATTATCTCTGATGTCCTCCATTCACCATGCTGTGACTTTCTTCAGAGGGCAGATGGAAATGCAGAGGGGCTTTTCAAGAACTGTGCAAACTCTATTAGCTTAAAAGCCTGCACTCCGATCAGAGAAGCCTGGATTCCTAAAAAAAAATAAAATCTCCTTTCAAAATGATGTGATCAAAAATGACATCCGAGAGGTTAAAAAAATTGGGTTGGCATAGCAACAGGACTCGTGGTCCAGTATTAGACTAAAGACTGGTCAAAGATTATTAGACTACGTGTTTTCTAATTAAATTCATAACAGGTGGCATTTATCATAAGATGACCATTTAACATCTTGCTGCAGAAATGACTATTTCTTACCATTGAAGTATTTAATAATAGTCTGGCTTTGATCTAACTGAAATGTATGAATTCTCTTTTAATTTAGCAGAATTTGGGGTTTTTACTTAAGTGATAAGAGAAGGAGTCAGGAATAAAAAACTAAATTGGTGCCTACTCAACTCCCCCCACCCTCTGCCAAGATAAAGAAATCTGGGCCTCATTGTCCTCTCATTTATAGTAACATAATTCTCTTGACATCGGTGGCATTACTCTTGATTTACCACAGTGCAAGTGAGAAGAGATCAAGCCCATTGGTGTAGAAATCCTGGTGCCACTGAAGTCAATGGCAAAATTCCTATTGATTTCAATGGGGTCAGGATTTCACGCCTATGGTCTAATCTGTGACCTTCAGTAGCCCTGTAGAATAACAGTTAACTCCATTAAATCAGGTGTTAATCAATATGGCTAAGGGAGGCAGAATCAGAGCAGAAACGCTGGGGAAAGGTATTGTGTATTTGATAAATCCATGCTGCACTTCTCATGCACCCAGAGCGGCCACGGATGTCAACGACACCCCAAACCAGTGGAAGCGGTTTGTGCAAGGAAAGCAGGATCAGGCCATTCTGAATAACCCCATCAGGAAGCTAAAATCAAACGGTAGTCCTGTTTTCCTACTTTTCTCTGGACATTAGGGGATGGACTCAGGTTCTGGATTTCAAAGACTGGCGAGTGTCACAGCAGGTTTCAATGCGGGAGCAGGAACAAGGGAGTTAAACCTACCCCACCAAACTGGAGATGGAAAGGGCTCTGTAGAGTCTATACCCTGCCAATGCAGGCTTGTCCCAGGTGTATTGCTAGCTGGGATGGTGAGATACCTGATGGAAATGGTTGAGAAATGCAGAAGATCATTCACAAACTGTAGTTTTGGGTGCTTTTCTCTAGGAGTCCTTTAGAGAAGAATCTGGCTCCCAGCTATGCTGGTGTAAATCTGGAGTGATTCCTTTGGGCCAGATGGACTCATCGGATCGGTCTAAGCCAGTGCAACCCAGACTGCAGTTCCCTGGAGGTAGTGAATCCACCCTGGAGTGGGGCTACAGGGGTGCCAACTGCCCTCAATCCCTGGCTCCACAGAAGGGGGGGGGCTGGCCTAGCTGGTGCGTCCCCCAAAATGAATGGTTCTGGCCCAGGAATGGGGGAGACAGGAGAGGCACTCCGAATCTCCCAGGGAGGCTCCATTGACAATACTTTTATGGATCCTGATTGGATTTTAAAGCTGCCCGCCTTCAGAAATTAATGATGCTGCAGGGTGCCTTTTGCAATCCCTGCACCCATGAGGGGGAAATCTGGCCTATTAGGTTCAACTCTGCTCTAGATTTACACCAGTGGAATATCATTTTGGCTTGGGCATCTTTAAAGGAGCTTGTTTGCCGCACGAGCGATACAGGGGAAGGCTCTTCCGCAGAGAAAGAAATAGGCATTTATCAAATAGGTTTATGGTATGGGAAGAACAACATTAGCCTATCGTGAATGGTGTAAAATAATTCAGTGCAGATGGGTGCCCCAGCGATAACATTACAGTGCGTAGCATGGATTAGTGCTGCAGAAAAGACAGGCTGCTGGGAAAAGGGGGGGAAAGTCTTTGTATCTTTCATACTTGGAACTTTAGAACCCCTTGAGATAAACATTCTAAATTAAGAATCAAAACATTCCAAGCTCACTAGCAAAGGCGTATATTTCAAAATAAGCCCCTTAGAAAAGCAAGGCATCTACTGAGGAGGAATGTTGTAGATCAAAACACTGCACCGTGACTCCAAATTACCTTTTACCCAATTAAACGATTCTAGGACTTACTTGCCACCTCTCTACCGGTCTGGGAAAGCTACTGTATATCCTGATGGACTCACCTCCAAGCTACTTTGAGAAAGATCATTAACTCCCCTATTGGTTCCAAATCTAAATGATAAATTTAGAGCCACTGTACAAACTGCACCGAAAAGTGCCTCGAGAGAGCAGAAAACCAGCCTTTGATGAAATATTTATCACACAAGACAAAAGGGGGGAAAAGGAGGAGTTTTTGAATGGGCTTTGTGGCATGGGGTAGCTCCGAGGAACAACAACAAAAATCACCTTAAAGGACAACATTGAACAAGAGTGGTTGGGAAGACAGATGGAGAGCCAGTCAACAGTGGCCCAGCCCATTCATTAAGAATATACAGCTGTCGTTGCCTATATCTGATAGCGTGCGGAAACACTGAAGGGAAAGTCTGGTGCAGCAAAGAGAGCAATCACATACGCTACTCTCATTGCAAGCCAGAAGGTTTTGTTTGGGGACAGTTTTGAGAGCTACCAATCTGATTCTTATCTCTTCCAGTGCGTTGTATTCATTAGGAACATTAGAGCAGATGAGATGACTCCCGTAATAACCTGACATCTGTTTAACAATGAGATTGGATTAGATTTTTGGTACTTCAAAGAATCGACATGAGCCAAGCGATATCTTCAAGGATAAACAGCCTCATGTAAATTGTGAAGAGGAGAACAACAAAGTGACTTGACAGGAGGGAAAAAATCAGTCATGCCAGTTCCTCCGCAGTCCCCTTAGACACAAGTTTCCTGTTCTTCGCTCAACAAGCCAGCACCCTCCACAGTCTCTCTCACATTTGGCACCGCTTGCCAAATTGTCACAGGGCCTGGTCTCTCTAACCCAGTAGAGAATGAGGCTTCTTTCACGCAAGGCTGAAGTCAAGAAAGATTAAGGGCTTTCCCGCTGCAGCTGATTAAAGCATACCTCATCTATACAGACAGGGCCTGATCCTGTGAGCCCCTCAATTCTTAGGGACATCAAAGGGATCTGTGAGCTCTCAGCAGTTCCCAGGAAGTGGCTCAGCATCTTGCAGGATTAGGCCCATAAAGAAAAGCCTTTTCAACCAATACTGCTATGTACTTTCAATTTGCTGAGGACCCGGTTTTCAGAAGTGCTAAGCACCTACAAGTCACACTGAAGACAATGGGAGTGACAGGTACTCAGCCGGCACCTCTGAGAATCATTCCGATGATGTCTCATGTACCAGTACGAGGGATGCAAGGGGGAAAAAAACAGACCTGTTTCGTAGTGGATGGTATGGGCAGCAAATGTTTTTTTAAATGATTGTTTTAACTGGGTACAAATTAGGATAGATCAAACATTGAAATGGAACGTGCCCTTTCCACAAGGCATTTTTGTCTCTCACTTCCTTGGATTATCTGTACACCGTGTCACCATACAATTACATGTCACACAGCTACCATAAGCAGACTCCTGTGCTCTTCATTTGGGGAATCTGGAAAGACTTTGAGCAAGGATTGATTTCCTTTGGCTCAAGAACTTCTACCAAAGTCAAGGGAATCCTGCCAGTTACCTGCTGGGCTTCAGATCTGTTTTTTTTATTGCAGTCTGCACCATAGCAATTTCAGACAGCTGAGAGTCAGACTTTTTTCAGCTAAACGCCACATTCCACTCATTGCTTATAACAGCTCATTCACTTTATGAGATCCTCAGTACTTGATTTGCTTTCGTTTATTCGTCTGTAAGATGGGTATAATAATTCGTACCTACTCCACAGGTGTCAGATAAATTATTAATTATTTCACAAAGGCAGCATTAGTCACCCTATGTCAGACATGTGTATACACACACACACACACACACACAGGGTTTTTCTACAGTCAGCATTAATGCTTTAATGCTTGATAGCCTTCTTGCTTAGGGGCACTAGCCTGGGATTTGAGAGATGTCAATTCCCTGCCCTGCCACAGACTTCCTGTGTGACCTTGGGTGAGTCACTTAGCTTCTCTGTGTCTCAGCTCCCCAGCTGTAAGAGGGGGATAACAGCCTAGCCTTCCCCTGCCTCACAAAGGTGTTGTGAGGATAAACACATTAAGGATTGTAAAGCACTTTGAGATCTGCTGATGAGGAGTGCTATATAAGAGACAGGTATTATTATTATTTCATGTCTTCTCACTAAACTAAACCACAGCAAATGAGGGGTCCTTTGAGAATTGCTATGCTACACTGGTGTTGCTGTAGTCTAAAGTTTAGATCACAGAGCCAGGATTCTGGACTCTTGTGTTCTATTCCTAGCACTGCCATTGTTTCACTGTGGGTAAGTTACTTAACTTCTCTGTAACTCAGTCCATCCCATCTGTAAAATGGGGATAATACCTGCAGCACATCAGGTCTGATACTTAAGGTCTGTAAAGTGCTACAAGATCCTCCGATCAGAGCTGCTATAGAAGGGGAAAATATTATCATACCCAAACTCCATGATTAGAGGTGGCTTGGCTTTCTAACCAATCTGTAAACGCTGCCCAGTGAAACAATATACAGTTTGATGGATTTCACGGTACATTATGCCAGCAATAGCAGAAGCTGTTCTTAGGTATTCTGCTTCTCTGCTTGTAAACAGTTTACAATCAGTACTGATGGCTATGCTATAGCTGGCATGGTGTAGATCAACTGCCAGCCCTCTAAGAAGCTAATAATCTATTACACATCCTTCTGTTGTTTGGCAATGAGAGATTGCTGGTGTTGTTGAGATTTTCCCCCAGTTGTATTGATCATACGGGGGAGAGGTCGGGGGGAGGGAGAGAGCCACATTACAGTCTCATTATTGGATCCTCTTGACTGACCCCATTTCTCCCCCATGATTAAACTTCACCTGATGCTGCTTTCCTGTTCATAAACAGTAACACTGAACTGAGAAAGCTCTTGATTTTACATTTTTGAGGGAATTGAATATTTACTATCGCTGGTTGTTTTCCCCTGCCTGCCATGGAAAATTTTGCCCTGAAAACCACGAAGTTTCCCAACAAAAAACAAAATGTGTTGGCTTTTGGACAAAAACTTTTCGGTGTTTGTTTCTTTAACAAAAAGTCAATTTTTTCCATGGGACGCAGACACTCTCCATGAAAAATTTGTTCAATCAACCCCCTCAATTTTCCATCAAAAATGTTTTTTATGCGGAAAAGTGTGGACCAGCCGTAAGGCTGACACACAAAATAATACCGTATATCTCGGCCTCAGAACAAGAGGTGACCTATCTTAATGAGCGCACATTGCATGTGTTCATGGCTCTGGCCTTTGCTGGCTCTCTGTATAGGACAGAAGATGCAAGGTAATTATAACATCTACAGAAGCACACTGCCTATTAAAGAAATGCACTTTGTTTACCATTGTTACCAGAAAGTTTGTATTAAACACAAATCTACAGTCTGTATAAAGATGGTGTTGCTTGAAAATGACTCTAGAGTTAATTACTAAGCTTGCTACTATACGCCAGCAACATAGATTTGCAGACTAGTACAATCTCTACTAATACAGGTCCCATCCAGTCCTACGATTCTACGAATTAAAATATATACGCCTCTACCTCGATATAACGCTGTCCTCGGGAGCCAAAAAATCTTACCGCGTTATAGGTGAAACCGCGTTATATCGAACTTGCTTTGATCCACCGGAATGCGCAGCCCCGCCCGCCCGGAGCACTGCTTTACCACGTTATATCCGAATTCATGTTATATCGGGTCGCGTTATATCGGGATAGAGGTGTATAAATATTAGTTGACAAACAAAAAAGTGCTTTATACGTTCTTTTAGGAACTATACGGTAATGGTGTGTGTGTATTTTAAATGCAGAAAAGCCTGTATCGTTGCATTAATATTACATAGTTAAAAACGGAAGATGAGATATAAGGAAGTTAAGACTAACTGCACAGCTTCAACCTTTTCTCCTTCTGTACCTGCATCATGACTATCTTCAGTTGGGTAATCACATATAAATACAGAACATTTTTCCTACCACCTTACATACACATGTATCTAGGATGAGATGTGACCATAAATTCCTATTGTAATGCATAAAACATTCCCTTTCTCTAATCTGATTGCTTACCTGAGCAACCTTGTTATTATTTGATTTGCGATGGCACCTAGAAAGCCCTACTAGGTCAGGAACCTTCTGGTGTTAGATGCTACACATATAACCCATACTAGGAGAGTTTGGTCTTTGTCCCTCTTTAGTAACTGGTCCACAGTATTTATTGTTCTAGCTAGCGCAAGTAGTCCTTTAGCTCAAAGGCAGAGAAACATGCTAGTAAGGTCAGATTTTCAGAACTTCTCAGCTCCCATTTAGGCACCAAAATAAATGGCCGTATTTTCAAAAGAATTCAGCAGGTTGGTTGAGATCTTTTGAAAATCTTAACTGAGCGGGCTGAGCATCTGAACAATAGAGTTTTGAGCTCTTCTGAAAATCTGGCCTTAAGTGCTGAAGGACCCACATTCAAGCCCTGCTCGGTAACACACAGGCATTAACAGCTACTTCTTTTAACCTCCTGGGTTGTTTTTCAGAAAAGGGAGAAGGAAAAAAACATTTACAAATGGCAGGGGAAAAGAAGACCCATCAGCTCCAAGGGTTCAAGACTCCATTGACTTTCCAGCATGACGGCTCCTATTTTGGCCAACAGACCAGGGATTGAACGAGTGACTCCAAGTGCTAAAAGCATGCGCTGCTACAACTTGAGATAGAGAGTCAATTCTTTATTATTATATTATGTATTATTTGTATTACTGTAGCATGTTGTGAGCTAGGTCCCGACTGTGCTAGGCACTGTAAAAACCCAGAATGAAAAAACAGTCTCTGCCCCAAAGAGTTTACAATCTTGATGGATATAGAGAGGCCCACAGGGGAGCCCAGAGAAACAATGAGACAATACTGGGCAGCATGATAAGCAGTGGGAGCAGAGCATCAGCAGCCTGGCCGATTTCAAGTAGGCATCACCCCAAAAGAGAGAGGTTTAAGGATGGATCTGAAGGAGGAGACTGAGGTCGCTTTTCAGATATTTTCAGGGAGCGCCTCCCAAGCGTGAGGGGCAGCATGGGAGAAAACATTAAGGGGCTTGTTTGAAAATGTAACCAGCGGGCAATGGAAGCTGGCGTCGGGGGCTGATCAGAGGCAGGAGTTGACATTTTGATAGCACATGAGAAACTATAAGTTGAGTGGGGACTGACCATAAAGAGCCGTGAAAGTGAAGACAATTAGCCTATGTTTGATGTTATAGAGAAGCGGGAGACAGTGGAGGGATCCAAACCGAGGGGAAACGTAGCCAAAACAATGGGCCTCCTAGCTGGGATTGTAACACACTGGCAGGAGACTTGTAACACACGCATCAGTGGGTTAGAGTGGCAGTTTTCAGAGTAAGGCTCACTGCATAACAGATGATATCCTCTGGCTTCATCTGAAGAACTATCCTGACCTCACCTCACCCCAGGGCACACCTGCTCCTACCTTGCCCCCTCTTAAGACCGCCTCTAACAAAGCAACTCTCCAGCTAATTCAAATGATTCTAAATCTTATTTTAAAACCATTTCCCCCAAAAAAGTTATTCAACTGACATACATTACTCTTCCTTGGGGACTACGTCTGTGTCAAGTGGGACATGTCAAAGTGCAACGGTTGTTTGTTTGATTGTTTGTTTAACAGACACCCCCAAGAGGATGTGGTCACATTTTATTTATTTATCCATTTTGAAAACAAGAGGGAAAGTGCCTCATTTTCTACTGAACAATTGTTATTCAAGATTAGAAAAACTGCATTTTTTTGGCCAGAGACCAAAACATGAAAAATTTCAGCCAAGATATGGATTTTATTTATTTATTGGTAAGCTGAAAGCATATGAAAACAGGGGGGTTATAAAGAAAACTGTTTTATCTAGAGTAAAACAATACCACTTGCATACAATTCACACAAATATACCTATAAAATGTCTGATGTGTACACACCCACACACATCCATCCACCCACACACACAGAGTTGTTTTAACACCACAGTACTCTTTGAATAGTGAAGGCTAGTTGATCATCTAAAGGCCAGGGATGTCTTTGAATCCCAAAGAAGCGGGGAGAAATATACCATTTGGTCCACTTAAAATCTTTGTCCCCGCTTCAACATTTTCCTCCTCTGGAAGGAAAAAAATGTTTTGAGCTGTCTAAAGCAAGAACAAAAAGAAACCTTGCAGGACTCCAGCAACATTGGAACTGGCTTGTGAAAATGATGCTGCAGGAGCCAGACAATAAGGATGGAAAGGCTTCAGAAACCCAGCATAGAAAATAAATCAAATGTCACTTCCTCTCTCAATTAGAGGAAGTTCAACACAGTAAAATAGACTGCAGAAATGCACAGCGGAGACAAAGGCAGTGTGAGCAGGTGGCCTTTCCAAATCTGCTCTGAAGCACATTCCACACACAATGCAGATGCCAGACTTGTGCCTTTCCTGGGGTTTAACATTAACAAAAGAATTAACCATAAAGATAATAAAGTTCAATGCAAACCTTCTCTCTGGGCACAACGGTTCCCATAGATCCTCCTTCAGGACTGCTCAGCCCACACATGGGATCCTCTATAGTCAGAGAGCCACACCCACTTCCCTTATATCCCGTTGGGGTAAATGAACCACCTACCCCAGTGAGTCAACATAACCCTTTACCAACAGGATCAATATCTGCTAACAGAGTGGGATGCTTGAGGCAAGTACTGATAGCCTATTATTAATTATTATTATTAATTGCATTGTGGTAGCCCCTAGGAGCCCCAGGCCTGGAGCAGGATCCCACTGTACTAGGGGTTGTACAAACACAGAACAAAAAGACAATGCCTAACCCAAGGAGTTTAGACACCCTACAGTTACAAATGTTTCCAACAGCACAGCCAGGCAAACGTGAAGAGGTTTAGATTGGATGAGAAATGAGCCCAATCAAAACCCCAAATCAGCACGCCCCAAAACTCAAGGCGAGTCCAAATCTGAATCTGAACAACTGGCTCCTGTATCTACAGCAGGGTGCTGGGAAGCAGAAAACAGCAATATCTCAGTAGGCCCCCCTCTCCCACACCCCTAACCCTTCCTTCTGCCCGGACCCAGGAACTGGGAGCAAGGCTGGTTTTTACTGCTGTACTAGCATCTGGAACAGAGGGGATTCTCCTGGGGCTTGTGTCCCCCTTTATGCTGCCAGAGTGGTGTCAAGGGACATCCGATTAATGGAGGATGAGCCCAGAGTGTTGGGACTTTTCCTGCCAGTTCCTCCTCGCCAGCTCGTTTTCTTCCACTGCTCCCAACGCTTCTCCATACAGCTCCCAGCTGCTTTAGTTCTCTCTCAGCTGATGTCATAAGGGGAACGGGAAGGTTTCAGGAGTCAAGCGAGGCATCGGAGAAGGGGACACTGGGAAAAAAATAAAAAGCAAGAACTCGACGCATGATTTTGTGTTCCATACGGAAACCATCTGTTATACGAGGGCTCAGACTTACCAGGCGGTAGGAGTTTGTGGACTCTCAATACAATATGCTCCCCCCCCGCAAATGTATTTATAGATGTTGACACAGGATCTGTATACTGCAATGCTTATGAATAACAAGTCAGCCATGAGAAAGGAACTTGGGTCTTCCCACTTGTGACTTTGTTACAGACGCTACCCGCCCATGGATATGGTGCATCAGAAAAGACTTCAGTTCTGGAAACAAAGTTGTAATCCTTCCTACAACTCAAGACCACTGCTGTATATAGGGTGCCCTGGAGGGCAAGAGAAACCTCACGGATACAGACAACTTGCACCTGTTTCATGTATCCATGACCCTATCATAATTTTACTGTCTGTGTCCATGGAGAAACAATGTGGACCATATTCACCAGAAGCCACCGAAGATCCAAAGCAGCTGTAAAATCCTGTTTATTTCGACCAGTTAAACCAGTTTTTCTTTACTGGAACAGCACAAAGCACCCAGAGTTTACTGGTGAATCTGAATCCAGACCAGGAGTCAGTGGAAGCAGACGACTGGAGGTCAGGCGATACGTGGTTTGCTAATGATTCTGCCAGCACCTTGCGGTGTCACTTAACCAATCAAAGCCTCAGTTTACCAATGTCTGAAACCGAAATAATACCCACAATTCTAAGCGCCCTGTCCTTTGACGCTGAACACTTCCAAGGTGTAGATAGCCCTCGACTCCAGGCAAAGACAATGGGAGTTGAAGGGGCCCAGGACCTTCTAAGAGGTGCATATCACCTCACAGGATCAGACCCTCGCTGCTTCCTGTCGATTTATGAACCAGTGCCTTGATCTGTCATGCAAACGCGGGTTTAAAAAAAAGAAGGGGTCTGTGCATGTATAAGGAGACACTAGTACAAAAAGGGAGGCTCAATATAGTGAACTTAGGAGTCACAGGTTCAGCCCACATGTGTGAAATGAAGACCCCATGTACCGGACCCTCCCGGGAGGTCAGGCTGAAATCAATGGAGCTATGCTGGTTTATCCAGGATGAGGAGCTGGCCCCATATTCCTCCAGAACTGTTTGGCCCACCGTTAATTCAAGGCATATTTTGACTCTTCCACCTGTATCAGACAGATTCCACTCAATGCTCCAAGAAGCGCAGATGGGAAATGTAGCCACAGGGCTAGTTATAAAGCCCTTTGAAAACGCAAGGAAGTGAATTAATTACCTTGCGGCTAATTATCCGGCAGCTCCTCCGCTCTGCGAGGTGGAGCCGGACACAAAGAACTCAGTGGAAATTCCCATATGTTTCCTAGGCTTTCCACCCCAAGCCATAGTGCTCACAGAGCCGTCTTGTCAGTAGAACGAAGCACTGCCTCAGTGGAGAAGAGATGAGGAGGGGTGAGCAGGGGGGTGGGGAAGCCAAGCCACAAGTGCGGATGTAGGCAGTAAATGGTGCCCGTGTCAAAAACACATCAATAGGTCTTCAGGTGCCACACTAGGGAGAGAGCGAAAGACTGGGATTCTTTGTGGGAGATGGAAGAGAGGTAAAAGTCTCCAAACTCCTACATGGGGAAGGGGGTGTGATGCGTTTTAAGCTCCAAATCCAACCTAGATAAAAGGAAATCTTCCTGTCTAACATAACGAGGAGTTTTATCTGTCCATATGTGGGTGAGACATGGGAGCCAGGCTGGGTATTAGTGACTTTGGTTACCATGGAAACCTTATTACTTGGAAACTTGCCGGCATGGAGTGCCTGCCTTTAGCAGCTCTGACAAGGCAGAAAGGAAACCCCAGAGATTCATTAGCAAGAAGTTCCCATAGCAACCGCTCTAAACTCATTAATAATTCCCCCCCCACACACTCCAACTTAACTCTGAGCGTGGGTGTCAAAATCCTCTTGGGGGAGGGGATGGTAAAATGGATGAGTATATATTTTAAAAAGACCTCTTTGCTGTCCTGGTAATAAAGCTAACTCCTTAATAGTCAAAACATCCAACTTCTAAATAAAGACCCAACTAATTCACACAGCAAATAAAAGAACCCAGAAAACTTGACTCCCAACCCCCTGCTCTAACCACTGGATGACACTGCCTCTCAGTTCAAGGCAAAATGAAACCCTACATTTCCTGCCAGTATGGAGAGCCATTTCAAATGTCACAATAGATTTTATCTTGAGCAAAAACTGATCAGTCATGCAACTTGTTTTTGCCAAGTGTGTTTAGACTAGGTCAGAAAAACCGAGAAGTGCTACAGATGAGCAGCATGCATAGAGAGGACACTCTTTCAGAAGTCAAGCACATCCTTTCTTTAACACTATTTGCATACCAGCTCGGCTCAAGATGTCGGGTTTGATCTTTTGCATAGAAGAAGAAACATCAGACATTGCAGAATTATTTCCTCCACTGCAGGAAACATTGTGGCCTCCATCTACTCTAGAACAGCGTTTCTCAAATGCAGCCAGCGTGGCCACATGCGGCCACCAGGGGCTTTTCTTGCGGCCACAGCCTCCTGGGCAGTGTTTGGGGGTGGGGCCAAAGCAGCGGCCTCTCTCCTGGGGCCACCAGCAGAGGTTGGGCCCTGCCCCCCTCTGGAGACACAAAAGTGGAAGAGAAGGCAGCCAGTGAGTTCCCCACCTTCCTGGGGGCGGTGGGGTCAGGCTTTCACCCTGGGGTGGCGGGTGGGCTTCGGGCTCCATTCCCCGGATGCACAGTGGTGGGCTCTGGCCCCAAGCTTACCAGCCCCCCCATCACCCCAGACCCCCACTGCCACCCCCAGTGCCCCTTCGCCCCTAGCCCCCGCTGCCTCCGTACCCACCTCCCTCTCCAGGGCTTGCCAGGGCTGAGTAAGTCTATTGTGAAAAGTCATATTTGTATGTTTGTTAGTATCACTTTTCACAGACTTAGTATCTTAAAAAAAAAAAAGCAACCAAAACCACTAAAGAAACAACAAGAAAAAAGACAAGAATGTGCAAATCACCTTATTTGTGTTTCTATTCTGTTTAGGTTCAGTAAAGACTAGAGACAACTGTACATTATTTTTATTATTGAGTCTGCAAAAAAAATCCTACTTAAATAAATTACAATGATTTTGACATGGATATGTGCATATGTATTTGTTTTTCCTAAAGTTAATTAAGTATTTTAGGAAAAAATTGTCGGAGCAACCACCCACCAAGAGTTGGTGACCGCACGCTGAGGCCACCAAAAAATTTGTTGCGAGAACCCCTGCGAGAATACTGTTGTGGATTGCTATCGCCTTCGAGTAATAGCCTGAAAACTACAGTTTGCAATAAAGTTAAAACAGGGCCTGATTCTACCACCCTTACTCACTGATTTCATTGAGAGTATTCATGGAATATGTAGGTATTATTCAGCGAGAGTAAAAATTGGGCTCAGAGCATTTTGGAGTATTATGCAAACTATAACTGTTTGTGCCAAACTACAATTGTCCCAACAAAGCACCCCATGGAAAAAAAGTGTTTGGATTCTATATTTGATTTTTACATACATGAGATATAGTCTCTGATGATCAGCTAAAATAGTCATGGAGCAAGTCAACATGCTTCTACAGCTTTCCTTTTCTGACGTTCAATGAAAGCCTGGAGTGTTGTTCAAGAAGTCAGAAAAACTTATGGCAGAAAGGACCACCTGCCAGATCATCTAGTCTGACCTCCTGTGTATCACAGGCAACTTAACGTCATCCAGCATCTGTACACCAAACCAACAACCAGAATCAGATCAAAGTATTACAACCATCAGGAGACTAAACTATTGTATCACAGGCCACAAACAGGTGCACCAATGCCTGGAGCCCTTACAGGTGGCACGGAATTGATATAGGGTTGGCCCATATGCAAATGTTGCATCCTGATTGGGTGCTTCCAAGCTCAGTAAAGGCTATTAGAAGGATTTTATTTCCTGCACCTCTAATCTCTTCCCACTTAAGTTCCAAGTGGAAAAACTCATACACTATTGAAAATATTGTCCGTATTATTATTCATGGGAGAGGTATGTAATCTCTCTATTAATAATAATATGGACAAACATTCACGATGTGGATCTGAAATGGATAAAGTGACTTCTTGTTTACATAAATATCAACATTTTGTTGCTGTTGAGGTAAAGGTTGACAAATGCATCCATTAAGTCTGTAACAAGGTGGCTTGTCCCTTAAGGGCTGGGGCTAGCCAACCCTGATTACAGAATGAGGCACGCCTGAGAGAGACCAGGGCGATTGCCCTATAAAGAGCAGAAGGATGCTGCAATGAAGTGGGGGAAGCTCAGATAATTGTGGAGACTGCAGAGTGTGTGTAGGTCTCCTGCAGGGAAGATGCTGAGACCAAGGGAGCTGTGACAGAGAGGAGGCTCCTATGGGGAAACCCAGACAGAATTTGGGCCCAGAAATCTGGGCGCCTAGAGGCCAGAAGGATAAGCTCCAGCTAGGCAGAGCTGGGAGGATGAGCTGTGAGAACAGAATAGGACAGAAGATGAGCTCTGCGCATGAGAGAAGATACCAGAGCTAAGTATGGACTGTTGTGTGGTGATGGACTTCATTTTGGGACCCTGTGGACTGGTAAGAAATATTTCTGTTATTAAACTGGCCCCAGGCAGGGGTGGTGTTAACCCAGAGAGAAGCCCGTGTGCAGTTCTTAAAGGGCCCTGAAGAGATGGAAACTGAGGAAGGGTATAGCAAAGTGACCCTGGCCACGAGGTGCGGGGGTGCTATGGAGGCAGCCAAACCCTGTTACACAGTCAATACATCTTAATGTTCAACTCAATGGTGTCAATATCTGCTCACGCTGTGAGAGTTTGTCTGTTGAGCATGCCTGTCTGTATTGCCAGGTTTCCAAAATGTTAAATAAAAATCTTTATATTACAATGTTTAAATTGCTATGACCAAAACCAGCCCCCAGCAAATTAACTGAATTCTATGTAATATTGTGTATATATATTATTGTGATGTATTATTGACATTGCAGTGGCACTGAGAAGCCCAAGTCCCGGACCAGGACACCATTGTACCAGGCCCTGCACAAGCACAGAACAAATACACAGTCCTTGCCCCAAAGATTTTACAGTCTAATATATAATTTGAAATTAATTGCTTGATATTTTGGTGCAAATAAATATCACCTCAGACACTATCAAAGTTGGCTTCATCTTAACGGTTTTCCATTTAGCAATTAGATGACAAAGGAAAGAAACATCTTCAGATCCACCTTTTATTATGACTGCTCATAATGTTACTCGATAGAACACAGGGAGTGGAAAGGGAGAGAACACTCAGCCAATCACCAAGGTACAAACAGGAAGTCCTTCTTGTCATTAAATACTGAAGTTCTATATTTTTCACTGTTTTAACAGGAGGGCCCTTGGGAAAGTGACCTTTGGGGGGAAAAATATACTTGTTAGAATGTGATTTGGGTAGAAAGGGCAAAGGTTGGGGAAAAGGCTTTCATTATTCACCATAATAAGCCTGTGAAGCTCGTAACAGAAAGATATTAACTGTACTCAGCAGGGAGTTGCTTGGAGGCACTCAATGCCTAGCAAGAACAGGCGCATGGTCAGAGAGCTCGCTGAGTTCTGCCCCCTCCATACTGTGCTCAGAGGGAGGAAGCGTGAGTCACTGGGCTGAGCCTGTGGTGATGCTAGGCACCACTGGAAAGTGCTCAGTGCCCTTAGCTTCTGTGCACTGGGAACACCTACCAGAAGGCCTGGGGCCCCTCCCACAATCCCATTAGCTGCAGAGTTACAGAAGGCCCCCTAAGCCTGATTGATTGAATTAATTAATTTATTTATTGCTCCTTTACAAGCTGCACTGCAGGGTTTCCCAATGGTGAGTCTGGGTAAAAATTGTGTGTCTGTGTGGGGGATGTGGGGGAAGTGAGGAAAAGACGCTGACTTGCTGTCCTGCAATGCAGTACTCACGCCACTCTACTGGGAGAGGCAACGCCACAGGACAGACCCATAATTAGAATCTACTTGTCAGAGCCAGGAGGATCCCAATTTCCTTTCATTTGGCCTCTCCTCATAAGCTCATCCTTGAAGTAGTGGCTCTGGGATAAGAGGTAGCTTGAAGCAGAGTGTCTTCACCCTGGTAGGGCGACATAGTGACATGTGAGTACAATGGTCCGCTCCTTTCTGTTGTGTGTGTTCCTGGCTGCGATCAAATAGCGCCATGTTCCACCCCAGAAACAGCACAGGGATTCTGAATTGCCTCTAACCAAACAGGGGCGTCAGTTAAGTTCCCAGAGATCTGGATATTCATGCCTACACACGCAGTTTTCTACTGATGCTCTAGAGATGGTTGCTTCCTGCGCTTGGTTGCTACCGCTGGATCTAGCAAGAGCATCTGCGTTTTGTAAGTCATTGGGCTTCGTCAAGGTTGGCCAGCTCACCAGGATGACAAAGTCTGCCAGGGTGGATCATCAATTGCCTGAGTTTTTAGGCACCTGCCCCCCCAAGAGCTTCTGATAACCAAGGCTGTATGGTCTGCAAAGCCCTTTCAGAATCCCACTGATTTCTCTAAACATACAAATCCACATTGACTCGATAAGCACAAGATGCTATTTTTATTATTACAGCATCAACCCAGTTTAATGTAACAAGGTGCATCCCAAAGTGTGTTGTGGTGGCCAAAACATTTCAGCATAAAGAACATCTTGTTAAAGATCAAATCAGTACCAGAGAGATCCTCTTGCAAGGGGTTAGATCCTACACTTGCAGGGAGGATTTGATGTTAGTCGTGTTCCACCTCTAACTTCCCTAAACTTTAGGGCTGCAGAAAAGGGCTGCTTTTGAAGACGGATATCAAAGTTAAAAAGTTTCATGGAAACTTTGTTCAAACTGACACTTTTTACTTTAAAGTAATCAGTGTTTTTGGTTATTATGAGTCACACTCCGCCTATGCCCAATAAACATAGGCCTGGATTTGTGCTGAGCTGTTTTGAAATAGTTCCATTTTTAAAAGACCTGAACGAAAGGAGATCACTATTTTTGACATCACTGACAACAGGGGTGTGCATCCCACTTTGTGGGAGGTTCCCAAACGCTACCCAGGATCAGGCCCGGATTCTGTTTTTTTAAAAGAAACTATAAAGATGTGACAAATCAGTGTCAGTTGCTGAGTCTCCTTCAGCTTCCCCATACACTGGTACAATTATGGATGCATTGCAACAAATTGTCTCCTAAAATGTGGCCTTCAGAGAAGCATGAGCGCTGTAATTGCAAGACACATTTTTTTTAAAGGGCAGCCTTAGCCCAAAGTATGAATCTAATAGGGGTGGTTAATTGGTATAACAAGCAGCATTAAAAACAATTTAGCCTGTGTAGGATTAAACTAGGATATATTAACGCTACTTATTATGTCCCATTAAACACCGCTATTAGGTTAATACTGGCCTTCTTTTAAAAAATGTTGTCGTTATGCAACTAGGGTTTTAGAGAGCTAAATTTTTTAGGAGGCAATATTTGTCGTACATGATCATTTACCTTAATGGCCTGCTTTACTAAATTCAAAGGGGAAATGTTATGCTGACCTGAACTAACTGAAGTATGTTGATTTTTAGACCACTGTTTTAAAAGGAGCAGGACAAAGGCCCAAAAGTCACTTTTTGGTTTAACAAAGAAATTTGTGGGTTGAAGGGAGGGTGTGACACAGAGACAGATTTCACATGGTACATCTGAAGACCATAAATAAATAACTATATGGACAGGACAGTTTATTATGGGGTCTTTTCTCCTTAGGGTTACTGGTACAAATTCAACCCAATTTCAGAATATCATTACTACCAGAGGGGAAGGTTGGTCCAGGGGCTAGGACATGAACCTAGGTCTTAGCAGCTCTAGACTCAATTCTCTTGTTCTGCCAAAGACTTCCTCTTTGACCTTGGACAAGTCAGTTAGACCTAGACTGTATTTAGGTGTTGCTGTGCCAGCACTCAACTGTCAGTCGGATTTTGGCTCCTAACCGCTTAAATCCCTTTTGAAAGTGAGATTTAGGCTCCTAAATCCATCGGCCATTGCAGTACTGAGCCCAGCAACATCTAAATACCTTTGGGCCTTCAATTCTCTGTGCCTCAGTTCCCCGTCTGTACAATGGGGAGAGCAGCCATGTCCTGCCTCACAGGGGTGTTATGAGGATACGTGCATGGATTAAATGACTGTAGCATGCTCCGATACAACTGTGAAAGGGACCAGATAAGAACCTAATATGGACAGAGACGAAGTAAAACGGGTTGATCTTTGTTCTTGTAAAATCATTTCAAGGAAAACAAAAGAGCTTTAGTGTTTGTTGAATTTTTTTCTTCAAACATTCTCCGGTTTTTGTAAAAACAAAACAAAAAACCACCTTGAAGTTTGGGGAGGTTTTAGCTAAAATGTGTCTGTTCTCTGCAGCTGAAAAAATCAAACAAGCTTGGCCGGGGAGGGTATTTTTTAACAAAACCCCCAAAGAATACATCGTAAGTGGATGTTTCCTGGGGAAAAGCCCATTTTGATTAACTCATTTATTTATTTTTTAAAGAAAATCCCTGTTTTGAACCCAAAATTTCAACCAGCTCTAATCTCAAGGCCATTCGGTTACCTCGGTGAAATAAATTAGTGGTAACAGTTCTGTCCCTGGATAGGTTTTCAACATTAAAAACAGAGCTTCAGCATTAATTAGCACCCTCTTTGGCAGTGTTGCTGAGGCCTAAGAGAGACGGGCCCTGATTTAGAGAGACGCTGAGCCCCCACTGACTTCAGCAGGAGCTCAAGGTACTCAGTCAGTCACTGGGTCAGGCCCTTAGTTGGCATGACATGCCATTGACATCAATAACAAAACAGGCACTAACTGCAACGGGAGCAGGATTGGTCCCTGAACCTCTTCAGCTGGTCCCTCAAAGCAGGGTTGAGGCACGTTGGCATGGGTGGGGTAGAGGCAGCTTGCCCTTGGCTGCACTTGTTCTGTAAGGTAAAGGATTTCCGTCTCCAGGACCGTCAGTCTGGCACCTGCCACCAGAGCCAAATTGCTTATAAAGAAAAGAAAAATCAAAGCATTTTAAGTCCTTGTCTAAGAAAGTGGTTTCTTATTCTTTCCTCAAGGGCAGCATTTTATCTGCCATCTAACGAGAGGAAGAAATCCCATCAGACCAAAGAAAGAGTTAAAAGTGCTGTGCAAACAACTCAATGTTCCCCAAACCAATCTGTATCTCCACCAGGTGGCTTCAGGAGACAGTTTAATTGCTCAGTATCTGACAGGTCTATAGACATCCACAGCCAAAAACAGAGACAGGGCTTGGCCCCTTATGAGCAGTCTTGTATCTGGCTTTGTTACTGCACTGTATTGCAGAGGTTTTTTAGAACACCAAAACAATGGGAATCATAGAATATTAGGGTAGGGTAGGAAGAGACCTCAGGAGGTCATCTAGTCCAATCCCCTGCTCAAAGCAGGACCAACACCAACTAAGTTTAAATAAGGTTTCAAAAAATTGGCAAGATTCCTTATCTCCATGCAAAGAATAAAGATTGCTCCAGGGAAAGACTGGTTCACTGAATTGCATTACCTTTAAGATCGAACTTTTTAGGTTTTAAACCAAATATTCCCATTTCTCTTTCACTTTATGCAATTTCATAAATTGCTTCCAAGGGCCCAACTCATCATGCAGGTGGACTGATTGCACAAAGGAGGGATTCAAGACACTCACCACTGGCACCGAGGGCAGAATTTCACGCTACTGATAATGTAGGATTGGTCTCTGAACCTCTTTAGCTAGTCCCACTAAAAACAGGGTTGAACCAGTTAAGCCCATCGGGATTACTGACCATCATTAGACCAGAATTTTCAAAAGTGACCAGTGACTTTCAGGTGCCCAGTTTCAGACACCCTGCACCTGATTTTCAGAAGTCCTGAGCAGCCCAACTTCTGCTGAAATCAATGGGAACTGTGGGTGTTCAGCACTTCTGGGAAAAAGAATCAATCTGGCACCCAAGAAACACACCCAAAGGTCACTAGCCCCTATTGAAAATGTTGGCCTTATTGTCTCTGGCTTATTTACAGCCAGAAAAATCCTTCGGTCCTTCAAAACCTGCACAAAGCCAGTCTCCATAATCATATGCTCCTTTCTCTTACCTAATCAGTGCCTCACCACCTGTGCTAGGGGGATGTGCAGTGTATGTCCTCTACATGCTACTGGAAGAGTTGCGCAGTGTAGACGTACCTACTATCACCCACTTTCTCTCTCCTCCTGCTTGCTTGTTACACCAGCTTGTTGCACCTGGTCTTAACTGAGATGTTCAGATCTTTGGGGCAGGGACTGTCTCTTCCAATGTGTTTGTTCAATAGACCCTTGATTTCTGCATCCTCTGGGCACTACTGACACAAGCAATAATAGTAATAACTGGAGTCACTCTAGCCTTGTCCTGGGTGAAACAGAGCTGAGTTTGGCCATAAGAATGGAACAGCCATGCACTAGTGCGGTCAAAGATCTCGACACCTGTTGTAAATTGGCTCAGAATGAAGCTTTTAATATTCTGCAATACCTGGGTTAGCTTCAGGTGCCAGGCATATTTATTCTAAGGATGCTTGCCAATTTAAATGCACAAGCTCATACCGTTCCCCGAGCGTCAAGACAAAATTATAATCTTTTGTGTTATTGGTCACTCGTTCTGTTCAGAAGCAAGAAGACCATCCCCTATTCAAATGAAAACTGACACCATGAACGACTGCATGCTTCTCTCGCCAAGTATCAAACAACATTTGAATCAATGCATTTTTACTATACACTAAATCGACAAACTCGCAGATGCGGTGATAGTTAAAGAAAACTGCCTGTAACACGATGCGCTTGGAACTCAAAGCTATAATGAAGATTGCTCTGCGGTTTGGCTGGTGTCCGCTTTAAACACCTTGCATAACTAACTGTTCAAGAAAAATCAATTATTGTATCATGCTTCGTTCTGCCAACACATCCACCAGACAGGCTGAATACACTGCTCTGAACCTCATGAAAGCTTTCCTCTTGCTTTCACTGCACTTGGGATTAGCCCCACTTCAGCCACTGGTGGCCAGCAACTGGTATAGCTACATTGATCAAAACACTTCCTGTAGACAAGGCCAGATGCAATTTGTACCAGTTGAGCTTACCCTGGTTTCAAGCAAGTGGTTCCCTCAACTGGTGAAAATTACAGCTTTGCCTGTCTGCACTCGGGTTTTGCACTAAAGCAGACAATCCCCAATGCAGCAGTTCCTCCAGGAAAGGCTAGAGACCCACTGGCAGTGCGCAGTGTGGGGGAAGTCGGGATTACCACTGTCTGTGCCTCTCAGCCTGGGACCCTTAACTAGCAGTACAGTGAATAAACCCCCTTTGATCTTGCCCGATTCGCAAGCTGGACGGGGATCTCACCAACAGGACTGACCGGAAAACAATTCCATTTTGTGGATACCAATGAGCTTTCCAAAGTTGCTTTCGTTCTAAAGCTCAGCGAACACAAGGCCTTCCAAAATATTGTGTGAAAAGCGAGAGCCAGATCTGCACCCCCAGAATAGCCAGGATGCTCATCTGGGATGCAGGAGACCCAGGCTCAAGTCCTTGCTCTACCTGATTCCAAATCCCAGGTGAGAGCCCTAATCACCAGGGATTGGCTATTCTAAAATGGGTGCTCGCTCTCATCCCCACCCCCGCACTTAGAAATTGCATCAGAAACCTGGAGAAACGGCCCAGCCAAACTCTTATCGAAACCGATCACTTTTCTGCAAAACGTTTGGGTTTTCTCTGAAATGGCACGTTTTGACCACCTCTTCCTCCCAGGCGCTAGTGTGAGTTAAATAAGAGTCAGGGCTACTCAAATTTAAATCTGGCTGCCTATGGCCATTTCTGCAACAGGAGCCCCTGACAGGGTGCTGTGAGGGCTGTGGCGGGGGCATAGAGATGGTATATATGCTGTATATCACCTGAGGGCTGATGGGGGGGGAGGGAAAGTGGGGCAATTTGCCCCAGGCCCCCATGAGAGTTTTCAGGGGCCCCCACGAGAGTTTTTGGCGGGTCTTCGGCAGCAGGTCCTTCGTTGCCGCTGAACATAGTGAAGGACCTGCTGCCGAAGAACCGGAGCTCCTTCCGCTCCGGGTCTTTGGCGGCAGTTCGGCAGCGGGTCCTTCACTCGCTCCGGGACCCGCCACCGAAGGACCCCCGCCGCCGAAGACCCCAGGCCCCCTGAATCCTCTGGGCGGCCCTGCCTGAGGGTTCCCTCTGTACCAGGGCCTTTCTCTCAGCACGGAAACTGGCCTGTTTTACAGGCTGATTAAGCCACTGGTGCTAGTGAAAAGGGGCATAACAGAGAATCTGGCCCCTTATGGTGAAGTTACAAGGAAGAAGCAGCATCTATGCTATATTTCCCAGCCCTTTTTCCCATTCGAGTCAATCCCTTGACGTTATTTTAAGCCTAGTTGCTTTGCATTTAACATTGTTCCACATTGATTTGCTCTGTAATGAGGCTATAAAGAGAGCACATCAATCCAGATTAGGTTCAGTCTGGTTGCTGTATTGCTACTTACTCAAGGCTTGCGAGTTCATGTCAGGCATTGATAGAACTATGAATATGAGTGCTCACAAAGAGGAGAGTAGCCTAGTGGACCATTAGGGAGGACCTATGGGAAATCTGCCACGATAACCTCCAAAATGGTGGAGTTCTGACAAAGTTTTATTCCACCCTATGGGATTATGGGCATTAGAGTTTGGAGCTTCTTTCTGTCTTCTATTGGCTTTGCTCTTTCTCAGTGATCCCTTGAATTCCAAAATGGTAAGGGAGAGTAATTTACAAATAGATATTATCTGATTAATAAAAAGCAGGTTCAACTTAAGCTTCAAAGAGAGTTCCACCCTGTATATAACAGGGATGAATTTACTCCTGGCCAAATGGGGAGATGTGGGTCCATTCCTGGCTCTGCCACCAGCCCGCTGTGTGACCTTAAGCAAGTCACTTCAGTTCTTCATGGTTCAGTTTCCCCATCAGTAAGATGGCCATAATAGTGCCTCTCTTGGTGATCCTAGAGGAAGGGCATACGGACCACGGGTCGAGGCCAGGGCCTAGGTTGGAGGGGACGTGATCCAAGTTCAGTCTAGAGGGTCTAGACCAAGAGCAACCGTCCGTACTAGTGTCACACCACAGGATCGGGTCAGAGTCAAGGTCAATGAGCCACACCAGGCCAACGCTAAGTGAGTCAGTTAAAGTCGAGTTAGTGGAACTGAGGCAGGGTGAAGAGTCAGGAGCAGAGCAGAGGATCAGGAGAGAGGCCAGGTATGAAAGCAGGGCTGGGGCCAGAAACCAGGAGCCTGGGAAGGTATCAGGAGTGTGCAGCAGGGTCTGTTTAAAACACCAAGCCAGGGACCTGTCTAGTTGCACAGACAACCTCTAGGTGTTTTCCCCACACCTTAAACAGCATGCTTGGGACAACCTGGGAATGCTGTAGGCTCTGCTAGTCAGGACCTCTGTGAGTGGGACAGCCGGTGGTGTTTGAACCTTTAGGGCCCATAGGCTGTTGTTCCCTGCTTTGGCAGTGTGGACAGGGCAGCTACCCAGAAATTAGGAGATCTGGGTTCTACACCTACAGAGCCTCCCACACAATTATTAAACTCAATAATAAATATTCTGGGCTAAATTCTCTCCTGGTGTATGTATGCCACTGCCCTGCAGATGGGATTCACTCCTAGAGAGACAGGTGGTGTTTACACTGCAAACCTCCCTTGGGGACTCCACCAAGGGACATCAGCTTCCGTGTGGGCCTCTGTCGGAACCACCCACATGAAGGGGGATCACCATGACAGTACAAACTCAAGTCATAGCCCCCCACCCCAGCCAGAGCCAATTAGGTACGGGGGGAGGGATGGCTCAGTGGTTTGAGCACTGGCCTGCTAAACCCAGGCTTGTGAGCTCAATCCTTGAGGGGGACATTTAGGGAATCTGGGGGAAAAATCTGTCTGGGGATTGGTCCTGCTTTGAGCAGGGGATTGGACTAGATGACCTCCTGAGGTCCCTTCCAACCCTGAGATTCTATGATACCTCTGAGAGGAGGGGTGACAGCCACATTCCTCTGCTCACTCCTCCTGGGGCCAGCAGGGTTGCTAGTGGCAAGGACCCTAATCTTTGGGTTATACCAGGGCCATTATTATTAGAAACACAAGTTTCAATCATGCTTCTTGAGCGCAAAACTTCCCCTGATTTGCAGGAGAGCCAGATTTGACCCCCAAGAGCTCAAACAAAAACGTGTGAAGCGCCCCAGGTTTTCCACCCAGCATTCGTGTTTCTGTGAGCCATTAAAATTAACCACTGATTGATTCAGAAATGGCCCTCGTGACCCACCCAGTTTTGTGGGCACATCAGCAAGGAAGGAGGTAAGGAAACATCTGAAATATTTGAAACCACCCACCGTGGCTCCATCTGTAATGCCGCGTGGTGCTGCAGTACAGATTTATCCCTCACACACTGCATCCCCGCCGTACTGCCCACAGTTAAATAACACAGCTCTGGAGTTTCGAAGTAATAGCTGAGGAAGCGAGAGAGAAACCAAGAGTTATGCTTTCAGCTGAGCTCTAAAGTGAACTGGAGCATCGATGAGGGGGAAGCAAGAGTGGAATGAAGTGCCCTTGGACAGTAGCTACCCTGTTTCCAACCACAAAAGGGAAAGAGGAACAGATTGGTTCAAAATCGCCCTTCTGGTTTCTATAGCCTGTCCCTTCAGACCTTGTCTCACCCTGGACTCTACCTGCTCTGCTTACGCAGCGTCGAACTCCTGAACCACTTCACACGGTCTAGCGTCTTTGGATGAGAAAGATCCTGCAGAGAAAGAGGCTATCACTTAGAACAGCCTGTATGCATTTATCACGCACCCATCTCCATGGGCCCAGTATCTGATTTCCAAAGGTGGGGGAAACTGAGGCACACACCAGCTAAATAGTCTGTTCAAATACAAACAAGCAGCATGTGGAAGAGCCAAGACCATAACCAAGACCATTCCTTCTACTCCTCCCCATTTTAACAATCTTTTGGTTCTTTCTTAACTGCATCACGAGACATCTTTTCCACTTAATTCGCTCTCCCTGCTCGCCTATTATTTAAGCTCTGCGTTACTTAACTCTCCAACATGTTTCGAGGTACAGTTTGCAGAAAAGACAAACTACGCTGAATAAAATTGTATCTTTTGTTTTAATTTGTTTCAGAGGCTAATTACCAGTTTTATTGGGTTTCTGAGCATGAACATGTACTGCATTTTATATCTGGCACAGCTGTGTTGCAGAAAGTGGTCCTTGGAGTATAAGAACTTCTGTATTTTGTTTTTAAAACAGTTGGGGAACAGGAGATAACAGATGATAGCTGTGCACTAAATAGGTTCCATCTTTCATCCTTATCTTTTTCCCAGTGTCAATATATAGATTTTCCTGGTAGTCCTTCACACACCAGTTACACATTCTCAGACAAAGAGGATGAGGGGTAAGAGTGACCCAAATCAGTAAATGACCACTTCTGAGGATCTCTTAATATACCCACACTGGAACATTATTCTTGAGGCAAGAGAGAGTTTCTAAAGGGTAAGTGTGTTCAAATGGAACTATCTGAAAAGAGGCCCTGGCCTATTTCTGTTGTGCTCTCCCAGGAGGGGAGTAAAGGCTAGCGATTGCAATCTGCCTACTACACAAGAAGTAGCCTATGGGAAAAGAGAAGCTCCACTTCAGGTTACTGCAAAGATTTATCTTGTTTAGAAATGTTAGAGTTGCTCAGATCAGGGTTAAAACATGAGCAAATGCAGCTTGAAATTCAGAAAACACTTGAAGTCTGGGAGAATTAGGAGAGCACCTTTTTGAGCGGCAAATGAACTAGGTGAAAAGTGATTTGTATGCCTCCCCGTGAAAACAGGTAACATCCTTCCACTTTACCACCTGCATAACGATTAATCTGAGCCCTGCAGTAATGGTGTTGAAATGAACTACTCTTAAAGAGGCATTAGCAGGATTATAACGTCTTTGTTGTTTGTGTTAATCCAATATTTAATAATCCCCTCCTGTAATGGGTCATTACAGATTAATTTGAAGAGTTCTGCAAATGTGTTCACATGCGTCTGAATGAATTCATGGGACAACTGCTTATCATGAAGCATGTACCCACCAACGTCTGCAGAAGGTCTTTTGAGGCATTGAACAGCAATGGAATCACTTTCAGAGATTGATCCAAAATGCATGAGAGTGAATGGAAAGACTCCCATTAACTTCAATGGATTTTAAATAAGACCCTCAGTCCCGGAAGCCTTAAAAACAGATCTGAAAGTTGAGAGTTAGTTGAAAACTGCTAAGGAAGTTTTGTGGGGAAAATAATCCATTTTCTAAATTTATTCACTTTTTTTTTTAATTCTCCAGTTTGACAAAATAAAAAATTCAAAAAACTGAAAAAAAATGTTTTTCAGTTTGTGGTTTTTTTCCCCTCTCTCCCTTTTCAGTGGAAAAATGGAAAACCAGGGGGAAAATGAATGGAAAAGAAGGGAGAGAAATGGAAACAAATTTTAAAAATCCGTTTTCAGGTTTGGGGTTTTTTGTTTTTTTTTGAGAAATGGAAAACATTGAAAAAGGTCAATGAAAATTTTCATTTTTGAAAAATAAAATTGTGGTTAGAAAAAAAAGCCCTCTTCCTTCTTAGCAAGACGACTTCTTTCATATGCATCACAAGTCGATATCTAGATCATTCAGCCCTCTGACTGCTCCTTCATCGAGGGTAGGAAGGGGTTGCAGTCCACCCTTCAATACTCTAATTGCCTCCACCACGTGTTAGATCATCCGCATCACTGCCCCGCAGTCACACGGTGAAGATGGGCCAAATTTCCGCATTGGGGCAGCCGCTCTGCCATTCTGGTCAGCAGCCTGTTCAATCTAGTCCAGGATCTGCGTCCCAGGCTGCAAACAGGTGCAGGTAAGTTAGGGCTTCTGAAATTCATCAGCATGCCTGCCTCTCTATCCCAGAGCTGCTGTGGGGACATAGCTGTTGCCCCTGAGATCAGGGCCGCCCGGGGGGGGGGGGGCAAGTGGAGCAATTTGCCAAGGCCCCGGGTCCCACAGGGACCCCCATGAGAATATAGTATTCTATGGTATTGCAACTTTTTTTTATGGAAGCGGCCCCCAAAACTGCTTTGCCCCAGGCCCCCTGAATCCTCTGGGCGGCCCTGCCTGAGATGCCGCTGTTCACCCGAGATTGGCACTGGGGATCATACAGTCAGTCGTGGCAAGGCAGCAGGAACTGCAGGTGGAAGTGTTTTCTTCTGGAGGCGGGCAGAACTTCCTGCAGGAAGTGTGAGCTACTTATTTGCACATATTGGAACCACTGTCAGCCTTGCGTGCAGCTTGTTTTCATCCGTCGCAGCCCTCCATGCAGTTACAAGGGTCATGGCGTCCCATCAAAGTCTGGGGGCGGGGAGCAGTTCTGAGTCAACACACATAAATTAAAGGTTAATGTGTACCTGTATGTTAGACTGTGGGCCAGTCTGATTCCTAAATAAGTGACAACTGTCTGGAAAGGGAATGGACGCTCCTGTGGGGGAGGGATAGCTCAGTCGTTTGAGCATTGGCCTGCTAAACCCAGGGTTGGGAGTTCAATCTTTGAAGGGGCCACTTAGGGATCTGGGGCAAAATCAGTAGTTGGTCCTGCTAGTGAAGGCAGGGGGCTGGACTGGACTCAATGATCTTTCAGGGTCCCTTCCAGTTCTATGAGATAGGTATATCTCCATAAATTAATTAATTATCCTCAACGCTGTCAGCATCATGACCGGGATGTGGGCAGTCATGTCTAATGGGGGCGGCCAGACTTGAAGGTTAAAGAGCAGCTTTATTGATTCAAGCTGGAATCAAGAATCAGGACCACAGGACACCCCGGGGCTTAGTCAAGAGCAGAGGTGATGGTCGGAGCCAGGGATCAGAAGCCGAATGCCAGAGCCAACGAGTGAGCTGGAGCTGGGGTCGGGAAGCAGAACCAGGCACAGAGCCAGGGGCGTCAAGGAAGGGGAAGGCGGGAACTGAAGCGGGCACAAGAGCAGACTAGGCAGGAAGCAGGATCGGGTGGAACGCGTTGAGCAGCTGCTGGGTCAAGTGGTAGCTGAGCTCTGCCCCTCCACCATCCACTGATGCACAGTGTGTTGCTAGGAGACTGACCAGGCTCCCTGGCAAACACAGACTGTCGGGGTTGAGTGGCCAGGTGAAAACCTGGGGCCACCGACTTGCACTGAGTCTAAGTCTCCATTGACAAAGGTAAGCAGCCAGAGAGTTCATGTCCTGGCTGAGTGACCACATCTGCATATATGTACTGAGGTGTTGGTAGGTCATCAGCATACACGTACCAGACAGTGTCACATGCAGCTGACACATCGACAAGAATGGCACCGCCCTTTCTCCCCACCTCAAAAGCATCTTCGATGTCTTGTGTTCGGTGGGTGACTTGATCTTGGGTACACCATCCTCCCCTGAAGCCAGCCTGAACAAAGGGGTCAATAACCTCCTTGATGCACATCAGAATCAGTCTCTCCGTAAGCTTAGGTCGACCCATCTCTTTTGCGAGGGCGACAGGTGGGATATTGCAGGGAAATGCCTCAGGGCAAAGGCAGGTGGTCTCTGATTTGCAACCAGGATGCGAACATGACTGCAAGCACCCTACAGAGACAGACTATTGCACTAACTGTCTCCTTTGCCCCGCAGGGCAAACGTCACCTTCCTTGCAATAACTCATTCGGCGTTTGGGGAAGAGGATTGTTTGTTATTAACTTGCAACTGACTGGAGACTACTAAACTCAGTCAAGATATAATTTGTAACCATAGGAAACCTTTATTGGAGTTGGGCTTGCGTTATTTTGGCAAGCAGAACATCAGGGAATAAGTACATCGTACTGGCAAGCCGCCACGCCCGCCTTCCCTTCCAGAACTCATATTAAGACGCTGGCCCTTCATTGTTCAGAAAGCAAAAGGCCACAGATTTATTTTACAACACAGGCAGCGTTGGCTCTACATGAAGGAGAAAAAACAAACTTGTAAAGTCAGGACTTATACTCCCACTTGATCCCCACAAGCAGACCTGTGTCAACAGGGACTAAATCCCCACGGTAGTTGGAGGGGAATGTTAGGGGGACCAGATGTCAGCTGTAGGTGCATCTCAATAGTGCTGCTCCATAAGATGGGAATCCTTATCTGTCCAAATGCTAACAATACACCTCTCTCTTATATACGGTGTCACTTTTCATCCATAGATCTCAAAGCACTTTACAAAGGAGGAATGATTTTAAAGATAGGGAAACTGAGGCACATTGCAGGCAAGTGACTTGTCCACTGGCAGAGCCAGGAATGGAATCCAGGGCTCCCAAGTCCCAGTCCAGAGCTCTAGCCACTATGACACATTGCCTCCTATAAGAACTAGCCCACGAAATGAGCGTACCCCTGTAATGTGGCAGAGTCCTCTCCGAGTTGGGGAGGGAAGGTGCTCATTTAGTGATATAGTGGACAACAAAAGCGCTTCAGTTCTTTCATGGATGGAGTCCTGTTACTGTAACAGAAGCTGAGCAATCACATGGGATGAAGGATGCATGGGAATTCTGGGTAGACCTACCCTTAGGCAGTTGGTGCCTCTTGACTTCCCATTTCTATAAAACAGTATCAGAGGCACTGCTCCTCCCAGATCACCCCTGAGCCTGCCTATTCCTAGAGAGAAGGTATAGAAGAGCAGCTTTCCTTTCAGTGTGGGTCTCACTCTGGAGCCAAATAATCCTGTCTCTGATCAACCCATACAATGGGTCTACCACTGTGACAGTCACAGGGCAGAGTTCCAGACCCACCCCAGGCATTCAGGGAAGAATTTCCTTGGGAATCCAAAAAAGCAGATACCATTCAATTCTGCCACTAATTCTGGTGTAATTCCCATATCAGAGACATGACATGCTATATTAGCTTATGCCCTTTCCATCCTCAATATATTGTTAGGTGGGGGGAAAGGATTAGATACTTACAGCCCTAGACTTCAGGTCTACCTTACACGGGTGTATTCACAGATAACCCCATTGAAGTAAAACAGGCATTGAATTGGAAAAGAAAACCAGCAAAGGTATCCTGCCAAGCTCCACCCATAAATCAAACTGCACCAAAATGAGATGTTCTTCAGATTACATCTTCTTCAGATGACTACCCCTCGCTTTCCTTGGGTGCTTAAATCAGCAGCAAAAGTCAGCCATTTAACCCATCGCCATTATAATTATTTATATTAATATAAAGCCCAGAAGCCTCGACTGCCCTGGAGGCCACCTTGTGCGGTACAAACACACCACAAAAGGCAGCCCCTACCCCACATAAGTGTTAACAATGGCTTGAAATTAATACGGGCATTTCACACCATTCAGAGCGATTATTTCAGGCTGTAGGCAGACTCGGGCAGACATGGCTGCATCAGTTTACACTTGGGTCACATTTCACAGGTTTGCTTTGAAACCAAAAGGGCTAAAGTCGTTTTGTGTATTTTTATTAAAGCTGAGATTCTGGAAAACAAGAGGGCAGCTGCCATAAAAAAAAAGTATTAATTCCCGGAATTACTACAAAACAGCCCAATTCAACCCCTGAAGTCAACAGAGCTCAACTAGTTTTACACTTGTGTGTGTGGGAACAGAACTAGACCCTTATAGAAAGGTTTAAAAAACCTGACATAAGAAAAGGTTAAAAAAACTGGGCATGTTTAGTCTTGAGAAAAGAAAACAGAGGGTGGGGGACCTGAATATAAGTCTTCAAATATGTTAATGGCTGTTATAAAGAGGATGGTGATCAACTGCTCTCCATGTCCCCTGAAGATAGGACAAGAAGGAATGGGCTTAATCTGCAACAAGGGAGATTGAGGTTAGATATTAGGAAAAACTTTCTAACTATAAGCATAGTTGAGCACTGGAACAGGCTGCCTAGGTTGTGGAATCCCCGTAATGGGAAATTTTAAAGCACAGGTTGGACAAACACCTGTCAGGGCTGGTCTAGGTTTACTTGGTCCTGCCTCAGCACAGGGGGCTGGACTTGATGACTTCTCAAGGTCCTTTCCAGCCCGACATCTCTATGATTCTATGAATACAAACCCCTGCAGCGATACCAGGTAGGATAACAATCTCAAAGGTGACCAGTCCTTGGGTTACAGGGTATACACTGATCACCATATAAGGAGGAGAATGAAACAGCCTTTCCTCTACATGCCTGTCTAGGTGGGCCATTGGTCTGTTCCAGGATGGCAGAGCCTCTCTTCCTATTAACTGTAGACTTCCAAAATGCTTTGCAAATCTATGTCAAAAAGCTTCAGTACTTTTCTTGGATAAACTGACACCGTCTGGATTCTATAACCCAGGGCACCGAGACACAATTACACGGTGTCTAACAACAAGCATTGCCCTCCCTTGTGAAGCTCATAAAATTACCAATTTCATGGTTGATTTTTCTCTTTGCTCTTCTCTGCCTATAACTAGAGTCTTCCCACCTGTTCCTATACTCTGTGCCGCAGAGGAGCACGCTGTGCCAGGGACTTTGAAATAGTCTCGAGCTACACAAGGTCTTTCTTCATTACGATGGAAATACCCATGCAGTTTGCTCTGCTCAGCACCCCCAGCCATTTCCTTTCAAGTGTGCTGCAGAGCGCCCCAGGCCATTCATTCGTGAGCACTGGTACTGTGTCATCCTTTTGGCGCATTGAGCGTCAGGCTGTGTGCACGGCCGTTCAAAGCCACCAAACATCCCCCCACTGTAATTCGTTACTTGCTGTTCATTGCAATACCCCCTGCATAGCAAAATTAGCAGCTCAGTCACTTTCTGCCAGTTTTTCCTGGTTCTTATGACCCAGGCATCCCTTGGCATTATTGTCTCTCATGAACTGCTTCGAACCTCATTCTCAGCTTTCGTAATCTTAATAACTTTAGCCTGAAGGAAGGAAGATGAGGCCAAACTCCCAGATAATGGAAATCCTTACAATCCTCCTGGTAGTAGCTTGTCCTGCTTGTCCTTGTGGTAGCCTGTGCAACTCTCAAGGCCTGATCCTCATTGACACCAAGACCCCTTTCCACTGCTCTGGCAATGTAAAGATGCACTGAAGTGGGCATAAATTATACTTATCCTCCAATTAAGACCCCGTTACATCGCTGGAGCCATGTAAAGGGGCCTCAGCATAAGTCAGCGCCAGGCCTTCACTTTCCCATTGTTTCCCCACGAATGCAAGCAAAAAGTTTCACATTTTCACCCGCTGTTTATTGATTTCATTGTTCTTTTACTCCACACTGACTGTTGAAAGCACCAGAAGAGATCAGCAGCCCGCATAGATTAGCTGCTAGCCATACATTTGGAGTATCACTGGTGCCCCAGATAGACACGTTAAGGAATGAATTCGATCCCCAATACTATTCATTAGTAAGTCCATGAATGCAGGAGGGAAGAGAATGACAGTGCTAAGTACTGTTGAGATAGAAACATCATCACATTTTAATAAAAAGCACCTAGAATGCCTAACCTGCATGTGTTTCATTTCACATCCCCTCTGCGCTATGAATGAGATGTGAAAAACTAGCCCCACATTAATCAAAAGTTTCAGGCATTCATTGTGGGCCATCAAGAATCTACTCAAAGGGAGAATGGGTAGGATCAATCATGCACGGATTTCCCATGTTGGGCTAGTTTTTATTTAACGGTCCAGTTCTCTAAGTCATACATCTCAGGTGGCTTCGCTTTACGAAAGCATAACTTGATGTTTATAGCAACAAATCTGATAATCAAATAGAGTCTGGAAAATGACAAAGTGTTTATTTTCCTCGCATGAGGAATTCTTATAAAGCTGCTGAAACATTCCATTTAAAAGCCATTTACATGGTGACGCTTGGGGTATTGTCATAAATCAGGGGAAGCATCCTTCTGAATAATTTCATAGGTCCTCCTGCCAAAAAATAATCACAGGCTGGAATCATCTCTTCATGGCTTTATGAAAGAGCGCCAAATGCTATGGAGTAGGGGTTGAGCAGACCCAAAAAGGTCTGGACGTTTGGGTCCCAGATCCTGAGCGTCATTTAAAAGGTATGTGTGACTAGTGCCAAATCCTGACCGTGATGAATTGGCCAAACCCTGATCCCCTAATTCACATGAGTCATTCCCATTGGTGTCAACAGGGCTACTCTTATGAGTAAGGCAAACTGGATTCTGCCCAGTGTCAAAACCACCAGAGTATTAATTTAGTTGATAGTGGTTAGCCATAGAGCTATATCGCTCCTCAGCGAGCCACAATACTCTCTAAACAACGTTTTTAAATAAATGAATCACTCAGTCATGCTAGAGCTAAACAAGGAATATGACATAAAAATAGGCACTTAAAGTGCCATCCCAGATAACCGGCTAAATGAAGAACCTTCTTTGAGGCTTGAATAATTTCAGACCCAGCTAAGGGCTAAGATTTGCAAAGCTGCCTAGGAGGGGGGGCTGAACGCCTAATTACCATTAAACGTAATGTACTGGAGAGTACTGGAGCTTTCATTAGAAGTTCTTGTTAGAATTATAGAACTGGAAGGGACCTCGAGAGGTCATCTAGTCCAGTCCCCTGCACTTGTGGCAGGACTAATTATCTAGACTATTCCTGACAGGTGTTTGTTTAACCTCCTCTTAAAAATCTCCAATGATGGAGATTCCACAACCTCCCTAGGCAATTTATACCAGTGTTTAACCACCCTGACAGTTAGGAAGTTTTTCCTAATGTCGAACCTAAACCCCCTTGCTGCAATTTAAGCCCAATACTTCTAGTCCTATCCTCAGAGGTTAAGTAGAACAATTTTTCTCCCTCCTCCTTGTAACAACCTTTTACATACTTGAAAACTGTTATGATGTCCCCTCTCTGTCTTCTCTTTTCCAGACTAAACAAATCCAGTTTTTTCAATCTTCCCTCATCAGTCATGTTTTCTAGACCTTTAATCATTTTTGTTGCTCTTCTCTGGACTCTCTTCAATTTGTTCAAATCCTTCCTGAAATGTGGTGCCCAGAACTGGACACAATACTCCAGTTGAGGCCTAATCAGCGCAGAATAGAGCAGAAGAATTCTCGTGTCTTGCTTACAACACTCCTGCTAATACATCCTAGAATGATGTTTGCTTTTTTTTGCAACAGTGTTACACTGTTGACTCATATTTAGCTTGTGGTCCACTATGACCCCCAGATCCCTTTCCACAGTACTCCTTCCTAGGCAGTCATTTCCCATTTTGTACGTGTGCAACTGATTGTTCCTTCCTAAGTGGAGTACTTTGCATTTGTCCTTATTGAATTTCGTCCTGTTTACTTCAGACCATTTCTCCAGTTTGTCCAGATGATTTTGAATTTTAATCCTATCCTCCAAAGCACTTGCAACCCCTTCCTGCTTGGTATCGTCCACAAACTTTATAAGTGTACTCTGTATGCCATTATCTAAATCACTGATGAAGATATTGAACAGAACCGGACCCAGAACTGATCCCTGCGGGACCACACTCCTTATGTCCTTCCAGCATGACTGTGAACCACTGATAACTATTCTCTGGGAATGGTTTGCCAACCAGTTTTGCACCCACCTTATAGTAGCTCCATCTAGGTTGCATTTCCCTAGTTTATTTATGAGAAGGTCATGCGGGACAGTATCAAAAGCTTTACTAAAATCAAGATATACCACGTCTACCCTTTCCCCCCTATCCACAAAGCTTGTTACCCTATCAAAGAAAGCTATCAGGTTGTTTTGACACGATTTGTTTTTGACAAATCCATGTTGTTACTTATCACCTTATTATCTTCTAGATGTTTGCAAATTGATTGCTTAATTATTTGCTCCATTATCTTTCAGGGTACAGAAGTTAAGCTGACTGGTCTGTAATTCCCTGGGTTTTCCTTATTTCCCTTTTTATAGATGGGCCCTATATTTGCCCTTTTCCAGTCCTCTGGAATCTCTCCCGTTTTCCATGACTTCTCAAAGATAATCGCTAATGGCTCAGATATCTCCTCAGTCAGCTCCTTCAGTAGTCTAGGATGCATTTCATCAGGCTCTGGTGACTTGAAGACATCTAATTTGTCTAAGTAATTTTTAACTTGTTCTTTCCCTATTTTAGCCTCTTCTGATCCTACCTCATTTTCACTGGCATTCACTACGTTAGCCATCCAATCACCACCAACCTTCTTGGTGAAAACAGAAACAAAGAAGTCATTAAGCACCTCTGCCATTTCCACATTTTCTGTTGTTATTTTCCCCCCTCCCCTTATTGAGTAGTGGGCCTACCCTGTCCTTGGTCTTCCTCTTGCTGCTAACATATTTGTAGAATGATTTCTTGTTACCCTTTATGTTTCTAGCTAATTTGATCTCATTTTGTGCCTTGGCCTTCCACTCCAATTTATAAGCCAAAGAAGCTTGGGGAAGTTTGGAAAAGCTTTGAATAAGAAGCAAGAACTTTTGGAAGGCTGTCCAATCCTCCAAGCAACTGCGGGCCAAGATGCACCAAACAAAGCAACGCGGCAGGATGAAGAGTTAAATTCATGATCTGTCAATTCTTATTCTTCCTAGTAATCCTATTAAAGCTAATGAAACAGCTCACCTTAATCAGGGTCGCAAAACTGGGCACTAGGACACAAAAGCACATAAGGAACAAGTCTGATCCCTTTGCTGTGAGAGGCAATGGCTAACCTTACCAGTCAGTCATTCTCATAAGGCGTTGTTCTCCAAGAGGCATCTAAAAATTGCATGAAACCTGGACAGGATCCAGCATACGATTGGATGAGATTCAGGACACACTCCATGAACCAAATACACACTTTACTTACATTGTAAGCTCTTTGGGTCATCGTATTTGTGCCTAGGCCTGAATCCCTGATTGCAGCCTCCAGATACTACCACAACAGAATACCTAATAATTTCTGGAGTAATTTCCAATCAGTAAGGTATACCAGGGATGAATTTGGCCCATCCTTTTAGAGTTTCAACCATCCCATTTGCTACTGGCTGCTCCCAAACATAAAGCTAACGAACCCAGTCACTTTGTTTCGTCAACATCTTATCTGTTTGAAATGATGTACTTTTCGGTATCATGAAATTGGTCTGCCTGCCAAGAACATATGCTAGTGAAAGGAGGAATCAAAGTGATAAGAAGTTGCAAAGAGCTTTGCAGAGCTGGTTGGAGGAAATGATGAAAGTGCAGCTCGCTAGACACAGACAAACAAGGCTACGTCTACAGAACAATGGGACTTAAGTAGATCTACAGACATTGTAGGACAGGACAATATATAGCTGTCTGCAGGAATGCACCTGCATAGAGCAATCACTGTGACGATAGATTTCCACGTGTTTCGATAAAAGACTGTTAAATACCCACTCCTGTAAACACAAGTCACATTTTGTAGAGATACGAGTTTGAAAAGTTACATTAAAATACCTCAATTGCCTCGAAGCTGATTCGTGCTTGGCTACTGCAAAGAAAAAGACGTGTGCCATGGATGGTTCAGCTTGGCATCTAAATGTTATTTATAATAAACTGACGGAATGAAATGTAACGGGCTGAAGGAGCGCAGGAAGCGGCGATGAACGGTGAGGAAGCTTACGTTTCAATTAATCACCCGCACCACAAAGGCCGTGTTCAAACAACATGATGGGTCTGGCTTATATCAGTCAGAGCCAGGAAATGCAGGGTTAAGGCTGACTTGAACTTGGTCTTTAAGACACCCCATGGTGATATGTGTTCTTAAGATGCCAGGTCTGCTGCAATACCTCAGGCTTCGACAGGATGACTTATTGTTTGCTATTTGCTCTTTTACACAAGGTAAGATTCCAGAGGGGTTTTCTGAGGGCTCCCCTGTTTCCCCACTTTTAACCCTTCCCCTCCTGTTACGGAACCACTCCCTCTGGCGAGGAAGGCTATGCAAGTTGCCATCAGATGAAGAGCAGTGACCTCTAGATAGTAACAAAGTACTGTCCAGCCCTACCCACCAGGAGCTCTGTCTACAGGACATGCCCAGTTCCTGTTAGCTCAGAGGTTCAGTGAGCATGCGATCCACAGTCTGATCTGACATTTGCACTGACACTAGACTGCAGGGCTGTCTTGATGAAATTATTTCTGGGCAGTCTGTCCTCTTGTGTAAATCTCTTTCCTACCTGAGTAAGATCAAAGATTGTCAACCAGTGGTTCAGAGTGTGATTTCCCCATCCCTTTGATGCATTCGTGGGTCAAACATTGGGCTAAATTGGTCCCTGGTATAAATCCACCGACATTATTAATTAATTAATTAATTAATGGAGATATCCCATCTCCTAGAACTGGAAGGGACCTTGAAAGGTCATCGAGTCCAGCCCCCTGCCTTCACTAGCAGGACCAAGTACTGATTTTGCCCCAGATCCCTAAGTGGCCCCCTGAAGGATTGAACTCACAACCCTGGGTTTAGCAGGCCAATGCTCAAACCACTGAGCTATCCCTCCCCCCATTGTTGGACCAAGGATGATTCTGTCCCATTCTGCATAACCAGAAACGTACTACAGATGCCTTCAAACGTATCTTTGTGACACCACTATTGAGAACTAAACCGACAGCTATCAGAACAAAATGATAAGAAGCAGGCACCTGCATCTGCATTAATTTTGCCTTCCTGTCTTGGGGGAGGCCGGATCCCACACCCCTTACTCAATTGATTAGTCCCGTTGACGCGCGGTGGTACTGTTCTAACGAGGACGTGCAGAAGGATCTGGTCTTAAGATGGCAGAAGTATTATGTAACTCTAATAGGTGGGCATACAACTGTCCCCAGAAAAGCAATGCTAAGATGTTCAATAAGTTGGCAGAGAGTCAAGATGGCACATTAGCGATACACAATATATAATAGCTATAGTTGATATACTATTTATATATACAGTTTGCCTATTGTTGTTTCTGTTCCCTTGTCCATAACCTCTGTCTGCTTGTCCAGCTTCAGACTGTAAGCTTCCCAGGTACAGACTGCCCTTCTCGAGCGTTTGGAAAGTGCCTGGAACATAATGGATATGACTGCCAATAAATAATAGTAAGAACTGGTGCCCATTTGTAAGACCACATTTCTCTTTGCTCATATGGATACAAAATATTTTAAAATAGCTTACAGGAAGTGCAGGGAATTGGAGACAGCTAGAAAAATTAAAGCAGCACTGTGGTCCAGTGAACAGTGCACTAGGCTAGACGTCAGGCAACCGTGGTTCTAATCCCGTGTGCTTGAGCAAGTCTCTTCATCTCTTCTGTGCCTTTCTTTCCCTTTTTTTAATCTGTCCTCTCTATCCAGATTGTAAACTCTTTGGGGCTGGGATTGTCTTACAATGTACCTTTACAGTGCCTGGCACAACGGAGCTCTCATCTGGGGTAGGGCCTTAGGCACTATTACAACTAAATAAATAATAATAATATGAAAGGCTAATTAGTTCCATAATTGATTGTCAATACACGAGAACCCAATCTATGTAGTAAATCCCTTTACAATATGCATTTGGGGGGTGGGGAAACAAATACTCCAGCAGCAAGTGCACTGTTCAGCTAAACTAAAACCCCAGAGAGAGTCGTATCGTTGTGACTCAGCAGTGTCTGGGAAATTTCAGTCAATGAGAAACAAAATTACTGAACAATAATGATGCAAAAAAAATAACCGTAGGAAACCACTATATTTTGATTTTACTGAACTTAGCGAAGAATCTGATTTTTTCCCCCATCACAATGCATCCCACTTCCACCAGTTTTGCAAAATATAATAAAATGGATCCCAGCCTGTAACCTTGTACATCAAAGTTGTAGCTTGATGTACGAAATGCATGCCGGGGAGTTGGGAATGGTGATATCCAGGGCTTGATTCTTATCTCATTTACATCGGTGTAAGTCAGGAGTGACTCTGTTGAAGTGGGTTCCCTAGGGAGGTGGTGGAATCTCCTTCCTTAGAGGTTTTTAAGGCCCGGCTTCACAAATCCCTGGCTGGGATGATTTAGTTGGGGATTGGTCCTGCTTTGAGCAGGGGGTTGGACTAGATGACCTTCTTAGGTCCCTTCCAACCCTGATATTCTATGATTCTAAGTCAACGGAGTTAAACCAGTGTAAACAAGAGGAGAATCACACCCAGAATTAGAGGGTGAAATTCTAGCCTCATTATAGGCAATGGCAAAATTTCCATTGGACTTTAAAGGGGCCAGGATTTCACTCTGATTTCCAAGTGACCACTTCAAACACTGTCCTGGTGAGTAGTGACCAAAAGCTATTACCATCAGAAAACTACTTAACAGCATCCACAAAATGAATTGGTTTCTCAGTCCAGTTCCTACAGGGCAGATAGGGACCACCCCACAAAAATGCTATTATCACAATAGGGCATGATGCTGGAGGCCTCAGCACAGACACAAAGGACTGAATGGTCCATAGTGACTGAAGCGTAGATCTGAGGAACACTGGCAGGGCAGTGTGGTGAAACTGGCATATTGCACTTGTTTTGTGTCTTCATAAGAGCTTTAACTCTCCAGGGCCGTTAATCCAGTACCTTTCACAAACTCTATATTCACATAAAAGAAATATGATTCAGCGTGGAGTGAGTTTTTACTGCAGCCTTAAAAACCATTAGGAAATAGAGGTCTATAATGGAATGGCTGAGAGACCCTTAGCTACAGCATAACGACGCGAGCTGTAGCTACTCTAATAAACGTGTTTACAGGAAAGGCATACGCTTGAAATTGCAGAAACCATGTTCAACATCGTGGATAAAGAGAAAAAACGACACACGTATATTTCAAACAAAAGGGCCTTTTGGCTTCATTTTTTCCATTACTGGATTTGAGAGAGCCGAAATTGAATCCTTTATCGAAAAGTGAGACGAAGGAATTTCCAGCACTTTTACAGACCCCGGCATTTAACCGGTCCTCTGGGAAATGGATAGGAAATTCTGAATAGGGAGACACACAGAAAACTAAAGGTACTAGTCCATGGTGTGCTTCTTCTCATTACTAGCCTTCCCCAGCCCCCTGCATATGTCTATAGGTCTCAGGCTGTTGAACAAGAACAAAATGGTTATACTCCTAAAAATAAGAGGATCAGGAGCAGAAGAAGAGGGGATAATTTTTCCAGCAGTTGTTCAGTGTCACCGATGCCTCCAGGCTATGAAATTAAATAATCCTAATGAACAGATATGCTCCAATCTTTCAAGTCCTCACGACAGCACAGTTGATCTATCTTAAAAAACAAAATTACACTGTGCAATATACAGTTAGAGACTCCAGACAAACACACTTATAAGAGGTTGGTGATACACAATGTATTTAGGGCTAAATCCTGATCGTGGAGCCATAGGCATGGGTCGTATTAAAGTAAACGGGAGCTAGGCATGTGCAGCCAAAGGAAGAATAGGGTCCTGATTTTAATAAATCAAACCTGCTCATTACCTCTGTACAAGAACCTATACTTCAGGGGTGAAATCTGGCTCCACTGAAGTCAACGACAAAATTCTCTGACTTCAATAGGGCCAGGATGTCACCCTAGGACTAGCAGCCTTAATTAAAAAGTGCACTAAGAAATAAAATTGGTTGATAACCTCCTGCGTGAAAAGTGCTTCGACGTCTTTACACAACAACTGTGAGGTGCAAACAACCCAGCCTATTAGGTGGGAGAGTTTCCAGAAATATCAGGGCAGGTGCAAAACAAAACCTGTTGCTGCTTCTTCAGTTTACAGCCTAGACCTGCCAATGGGGAGAGTAGCCCTTCCTCACTGAATTGTCCCATTGATCTTGCTGACATCACTGAGATGACCCAGGGAGGAAGGACTCCTCACAAGTAAGGGTTCGCAGGATGGATGCCCCTGCACGGAGTTCAAGGTTGTCCAGTGCTCTCAGGAAGGAGGGTGGTCTAGAGACTGCATGAAATGCAGGAGGGACTGCGCTGTTGCTATCAATTGTACGTGGCAGGTGCTCCGATACCACGGTGACGTGTGGCTGTATAAAACCCTAAGATAGAGAAATTGCCAGAATGTGATACAGGTGTGCAGAGGTGAAGGGGAAGGAACATCCAAGGAGCATGTCAGGACTTGAGGAACACAAGGGCTCCTCCCTTCACTGTGCTAGGACCACAGCCGCTCCCCCTCAACACCGGCCCACAGAATGAATCCCAGTGAAGGCAGTGCAATCCCCTTACATACCAGGCTGCTTGGGGAGGGGGCCTCCCTGGGGTACAAACCCCCACGGCCCTGGGAGCAGGGTGGCTGTGTCTCTATAGTACTATGTTTTACTGTTTGCTTTTCGTCAGCTGTGCTTGAAACCCAAGCCCCAAGGAATGTCCCTCTTTCTTCCTCCTGGGGACAGACGTGATATTCAAACCGCTGGGTTTAGTTCGTTTCACGGCTACTTTTCCAGCCTTTTCCTAATCGGTCATCTTCAATGAAAAAGGGGTCAATTTATGTTTTCCTTCCCAAATGCCATCCTGGTGAAATCTGAGCAGCAGGGTGTAATTAGGTGAGACAGTGACTAGGTGAACTTATCTCATGTAAAATGGAAGGGCCTAAGTGTATTTAATCATGTATTGAATAGATTATATAGACATAAACATAGTAGCTAGTAACAGACAAGCAAGTACATAACCAATATAATAGTGTGGCCTTTGAATAAACCTATTGGGAAGGCGTGCAAACAAAGCCATTTGATTTAATAAGTATCCTGTTATTCAATTCTTCAAATGTCCCTGATTTGGGTACAGGACAAGGAGAAAGTTACAACGAAAGGTTACGGGAACCCCACCAAATATAATCCGAACAAACAAGAAAAGTCCTAGAAGTCCCTGCCAATAGTTTTATTATTGCTAAGAAATAGGTAAGCATGTTACATAATCCGGTCTGTAATGTGGAATTTTATATTTGAGCACAGACATTTATTATGTAACGAATCAGAGGAGGGAGTGTTGATAAAAAGCATGGTGTCATCTTGGGTATAAAAAGAGTGTACTGAAATTTAATTCCATGTCAATGTAGCCAAACCCCACTTGATCACTGCAGTGCGGCATTCTGTGCCTATGCTGAAATAAACCTGTTCCTTGGGTCTGAACTCAGAGTTAGTAGTGGTTTTGTCTGCTAGTGCAAGAGGTGGGGGTCTGCTTTGTTAGGTTTGTAAGGTAACCTGTGGGCCTGGTCGGTGGTCCCGAAACTCCTGGAGTTTAATCTATGCCCATTTGAACAAATATATCAAATGTGTGGATGAAGACAAGTGTGGTGGAAACAAAAGGGTTCAGCACAGTACCTTCTCAGGAGCTTCTGGGAGCAAGGGGGTGGGAGGGTAGAAGAATTTTCCTACTCTTATCTATTTGTAACATTCATCAAACATCATTGCTACTCAAAATCTTCATCCTTCTGGAACTTGACAGATGTTGCAAACAACCATGAACCATAAAACTTGTAGTTTACTTTTCCTGCAGCAAAATTTGCCAGAATGTTAGATATTCAAGCAAACATTCTCCTCGTTTGGACGGCAATGACGGAAAGAGGAGGCGAGACTTGCACATGTAACTTGTATTCACCTTCTTAAAAAAAAATCCAATTACATCCTTTTTGGACTGCTTTCATCAGCACTACTTCTGAGTGAAATTACTAGATACTACTAGCTTTGTAAAAGCACACAGTTTCCATCTGTCAATTGAAATGGGCAAAATTAGATCTTGAATCTGTGCATTTAGACCATTGTCAAACCAGTCAGACTGGTACAGTGCTCAAAACAGATTTTATTAAGAAGGAGAAAGAGAAATTGTCTCCTACAGTTGCATCTTGTCAAATCTCTACCCAAGGAAGATCAGTTCTAGAGTGACCAGCATAAAATTTCATGCAACAGGAGTCTCTGAATAGTTGTGGAAGACTGTACAGAGCTAATCAGCAAATAATTCACTTTAAATTTGTCTCTACTCAGGCTGGTGACTTCTAATTGCTGGTTCAGAAATACAGTATGTACCCTGATGATTTTAAGTTGTTCCAAGTTATCGCAAAATTAACTATTAGGGGAGAAAGATAAATTCCCTTCCATCTCATGGAGCTAAATATTCACTTAAAAGTAAAGACAAATATGATCTTACTTAAAAACACAAGGCTGCTGCTACAGCTGGATTAAAGGATTAGATGTAATGCCAGATGCTACCTTAAGAATTAATGGCAAAATCTGGACCAATGTTCTTTTAGAACATCTGTGTAAATAGAGCTAACATATTTTTACATGAGTTTTAATGCTAGTGGCAAAGGTTTTCGCTGCATGGTTTGGAGGCACTCCTGGTTTGAATTCAGCCCTGGAATGTGTCACGGCTTCTCTTTAGTGGTGGGGGGAAAAAAAAAAAGTTACTAAGCATCCACAGCTCCCATTGATTTCAATGGGGCTACTCCTGATTTGCGCCAGCGTAAGTGAATGGAGATGCAAGAGTCACAGTTATAATCCAGTAGAAAGCCAACAAGCTTGGGCACTGGAGATGGAGAGTAGCCTACGATCCTTGGCTTTTGGAGTAGTTTAAAAACAAGAGGACTGATTCAGCACTAACTCACTGCAGATTGTAAACCAATATAACTCCAGTTACCACTGTGGAATAATTCCAACATGAGCAGCAAATCAGGCTTACTGTTTAGATAGCACACGGCAGCTGAATTTTAGGTCCTGCTTCCAATGAGGTCTATCAGAACATTGCTAATTGACCTCAATGGGCGCAGCTTTTTGACTTCAGCCTTTAAATAGTGAAATACAGAGTAAAATAGTGCAATAAAACTTATAACAATATCTGTGTGGCTAGATGACTTAATGATTCCTTGGCTAAGTTCAATGAGTATCACTTTAACACTAATTCTCATTTTAAAAAATTCTCTGTGACTCTCCCCAACCCTGCAAAAAAAAAAAAAAAACCACCAAATCTTTAAGAAAAATTAAATTAAATTAACATATGATGCTTGGGAAAAGATCTATACCCAACCTGGGACAGTACTGCATAAAATCCATTTGTAAAAGCAATATTTAGACTTTCACTTCTTAAGGTATAACTACTATACGTACTATACACACACGAAGTAGATGTATGTGTACAGATCCATGGGTGGTATAAATCTGGGTAGTCCCATTGACTATGTAAAAAGCAACAGAGGGTCCTGTGGCACCTTTAAGACTAACAGAAGTATTGGAGCATAAGCTTTCGTGGGTGAATGCCCACTTCATCAGACGGAGGTCTTGCGTCTGATGAAGTGGGCATTCACCCATGAAAGCTTATGCTCCAATACTTCTGTTAGTCTTAAAGGTGCCACAGGACCCTCTGTTGCTTTTTACAGATTCAGACTAACACGGCTACCCCTCTGATACTTGACACCATTGACTATGCTGTGCCAATTTATACCATCTGAGGATCGGGCCCAGGGACACAATGGAAAAAGCAAACATACCCATGTCCTACACATGTGAGACAGTTGTAAACAAACTTGATTGCATTTATTGGTTCCTACCAAGTCAGAGAGGCAGAAAAACCAAAGGCTATTGCAAAACTTTAACAAGATCTTTTAGGATTAGTTTTCTACGTGGGCTGACAAGTAGCCAGTTAAATTTTCTGTGCTTTAGCGATGTGAAATATTACAGATGCACTGTAAAAAAAATAAGCACAAATATGGAACAATTACAGAAAGGAGATTAGGAGTAACCTTGAAAAAGATACTGGAGTAACAGTCAATTCTCTTTAAAACGTCTTTTGGTAGGTAATTTAGTAGAGAGCCATTTCAAATGCTAGGACAATAATGAAAAAGACATGTAAAAGGTTAAATTTAATTTCTCTGATGAGATCATATAAATTGGGAATATTGTGTGTGTGTTTTAACCGTTGGGTGAATTGGTCTTTATGGAAATAACAGTGGTAACTAGATTAAGGCATGCTGGGGAAATATGTAGAAGTTTCTTATGTGCATTTCCCAATGAATACTAATCAGCAGCACCTCTTGCAATTTGGGTTTAGGCCTTTATTGACCAAAGATGCATAACTGTGGTGGACAGTTATGCATTACAGTGGCCGTGTAATGAAATTAAACATCCACTAGGGATAGAGAAGAGACTACAGTCAAGGTCATAAAATTCATGATCATCTTCATTACTGGTGTAAATCAATGAGGTTCTACCAGGAATGAATTTGGGCCCATATATTTGAAAGAAAAGAAAAAAAACTTTACTTGTGTCATTAAACAACAACTTTTATGTTGAACACCAAAATAATATTAAAGCTCTCATTTAATTTTCATTATTTATGTTCTTGGTTTATTTTGTGCGCTTCACTCAGCTTAAATAATGAAAACGGTCTTGTCAGTTTCACCTTTTTTAATAATAAATTTCACTTTCTTATTCTTATGCACCAGCACAAACACGGTTATATCGGGGTTCACTACATACATATGGTCCAGCATATTCTATGATCACAAAATTTACCACAGAATTTCACTCTTTGCTGCAAAGCTATGATCCAGAATCTCAGCTTTCATTTAAAAACAAGTGACTAGCCCTTATGGGTGCAAATAACACCTCAAAATAGGAGCTGAACTTAAACTGATGTCTGTGCGAGTCTGAAAAGAGCCTAAAACAATGGCTCTGAGAGGTGACTGAACAATGATTCAGCCGTGGTCACACAAGCGCCAAAACACAGAGCTACACCTATTCAAGCTACTCCTGCTTATGCTTTCCAGGGTCGCATTAGCTATTTTGGCCACAGCATCACGCTGGGAGCTTGTGCTATGAACCACAATCCCCACATCTTTTTCAGAGTCACTGCTTCCCAGGATAGAGTCCCCGAGTGCAGTGGTTTTCAAATTTTTGTTCTGGCGACCCAGTTGAAGAAAATTGTTGATGCCCGTGATCCAACAGAGCTGGGGATGAGGGGTTTGGGGTGTGGGATGGGCTCAGGGCTGGGGCAGAGGGTTGGGGTGCAGGGGTGAGGGCTGCGGGGTAGGGCCAGTAATGAAGCGTTCAGGGTGTGGGAGGGGGCTCTGGGCTGGGGTAGGGGTGCGGGAGAGGGTCAGGGCTCTGGGCTGGGGGTGCCGACTCTGGGGTGGTGCCAGGGATGAGGGGTTTGGGGTGCAGGAAGGGGCTCAGGGTTTGGGGGGGCCTCAGGGCTGGGGCAGGGGATTAGGGCACAGGGTTGGGGCATGGGCTTACCTTGGGCGGCTCCCAGTCAGCGGACGTGCTAAGGCAGTCTTCCTGGCACTGTGGACAGCGCTGCGCCCCAGAAGCGGACAGCAGCAGGTCCAGCTCCAAGGTGGAGGCACGCAAGCAGTTCCATGCAGCACCTGCCCCCCAGCTGCCATTGGCCAGTTCCCAGCCACTGCGAGTGTGGAGCTGGTGCCCGGGGTAGGGGCAGTATGCGGAGTCCCGTGGCCCTCCTGCCTAGGAGCCAGACCTACTGCTGGCCACTTCCGGGGTGCAGCATGGTGTCAGAACCGGTAGGGACTAGCGTGCCTTAGCCGGGCAGCACCGCCGACAGGACTTTCAACGGCCTGGTCGGCGGTGCTGACTAGAGCCGCCGCGACCCAGTGCCTTCCATTCCACGATCCAGTACTCGGTTGCAACCCGCAGTTTGAAAACCACTGCTCTAGGGTGACCAGATGTCCCGATTTTAGATGGACAGTCCCCATATTTGGGGCTATGTCTTGTACAGGCGCCTATTACCTCCCACCCCCGTCCCAATTTTTCACACTTGCTGTCGGGTCACCCTAGAGTCCCCCATCCTGTAAATATGGTCTATATTGTTTGTTCCCAGGTGTATACATTTGCATTTAGCCATATTAAAATGCACTTCTCTTTGATATTAAAAATGTTACTTGATTAGTTATATAGAGCCCATCCTTTCTTGATGTAAAACCACTGAAATTAATGAATTTAAAAAACAGAGATTCATGTGGCCAACATATTTTTAGAAGAATTGTAATTTACATGGGATTTCTTTTTTTTAAATTGGTGTTTTGTAATTGCTTGTAATCCAGTGGAAGATTTCAACTAAGGGTGTGGTACCTGCGCCTCTTGTTGAATTCAACAGGAGCTGTGGATGCTCAACGGCTCTCAGGGTTAGGCCCGTCAATACATTCGTTACATGATGGTTTCTTCTAGTGCACCTTAAATATTTTATTTAAATGACATGTAAATATTTATATTAGGCAAATTCTGATTCAGGTGTTACTCAGGCAGAACGCCCATTGAGTCAGCCCGAGTTTAGACTTAGCAAGCACAGACTAAAAGTGGAGTAAAGATTTCATGAAACGGCCCATCAAGGCTGATACAACATTCTCTAAAAATCAAACACACATGCACACACCACTGAAGTTTGGGCTTAAACTCCTGGAAATTGACAATTCTTTCTCTTCGTGCCTCAACTAAAATGTGACGTATAGGCTAAACAATTACGTAGTTAGAACACGTGTATATGGTTGTATATCACAGAGGCCATAGTAACCACTGTTCATAGTAACAGTGGGATAAGGAACTAAGAAACACAAATTCAAGGCGCCTGTCAGACAACACTCGTGAACTTGGCCTAGCAGCAAACTTCTTAAACAAACCCAAACAATCAGCTGCTGTTGTGAGGATGGGGGAGGCCAAGCCTTGAGTCTTTCATGGGTGAAAGAACTGAACCTTGTTGAATGAAACATGCTTTTTCCCCATCCAGAACTGATTACGTTCTTAATTCCGGCACTTTTTCTTTTCTCAAAATAGACCAAACAAAGCATCTAGCCAAAGTGCCTGAAGTAATTTGATCTGCATCCCTCCTGCAAGTAGCATTAGGAACTAGATGCTAGGGGATGCTCTGAAGTAACAGGCAGAACAGCACTGCAGTCTTTGGCCCAGACCCTGTAATGCTTATATAGAAAGCTCCTCCGGGTGTTCTTTTTTAGGGCTTGAACCAAGTGTTGTGAGGGAAAAGACATTAAAGATAGTGGGGTGCTCAGATTTGAAGGTAATGGGCCTGTATAGCTACCCTAGACAGACTGACCCAATGCCCACTGAAGTCCATTTGACTTCAATGGGCTTTAGATCACACTCCTAGTCACTTGTGAGATGAAAGTCAATGGGGGTTTTCTCAGATTTAGGAATGCAGAAATGGGCCTTTTACAGTAGCTATTTAGTTGTCAAAAGTTGTTATCTCACCAGACCCATATGAACCACAAAGCTGAGACAGTTTTCTGTCAAAATTCACAGATTTAATTACTACTGGGGATTATACGTTGAGTGACAGTATGTTCCTACAGCCAATGATACAGCAAGTATTCTGTTCAATTGCATACACAACAGCGATTGCCATAAAATCAGCATTCCACATTCCAGCAAATTAAACCGCTGTCCATCGCATACTTTGCCCATGTTGACTGCAAATTAGCAACACAAACTGGTCCATCTATTACATGTTTGTCAGCCAACAGCTCAAAACAATCGAAATCCAAACTCAGATACAGATTGACCATCTTTTACTGAAATGGGACCAGTAGTAAAATCTACATTAAAAAGCAAACTCGGATTATTTCTATAGAGCTGTCATTTATTGTAAATCAGAACCAGGAAAAAAAACTCAAAAGCAAACCCAACACTATACCAGAGAACATGCTACCATACACAAAGTCCTACCCACAGACCTCTATAAATAAACCTGTGTAGGAGATCCAGTACTGAGAGAAATAAGTAAGTTTGCTTCCAATTATATTTTAAAAAAAAGCAAAACTAAGTAAATCAATAATGACAGAGGGGGAAAACTCTTTAGACCTGATAGTAAAGGATTAAATTTAAACCAATGCTCAGACTCACAACAGTTACTTTCAGGCTGTTTATTAGCTTTGTGCTATCATAAATGATGAATTTATTGTTGAAATAGAGTTTGAAAGGTAACGCTAGAGTTTTTTTAAAGGACTCTACTCCTATATTCAAAACATAACTTACTAAACTATAGGACAAGAATTATGCTATAAAGCAATAGCCTGACAAAGCAACCATATAGGAACACACTATTAATCAAACATAAATCTACTCGGGATGTTTTCCGCTTTTGGTGAAACTTTAATGCACAGAACAGTTTGACTAAGTCTTGCATATAGGAATAACATAGTTCATTTGCAGGCCTTTTGCATTCCATGATTTCGTAAGGCTTCAAAGAACGTATTAACAGACAAACATTCAAGCTTTTAGGGGAATCTATGCAGGGTCTTCCTAGCTGCTGTTTCCTTGCAGAATCAAGAGCAACCACTGAAAAAAACAAACAAACAAAAAAACCTACAAATGTGGCATCTATTAACTGCACTCTACACATTACCCCAATTTTTATACAATTCACAAACATTTCCAGGGGGCACATGCCTCCTGCCAGACATGTTCAGAATGTCTGACCTTCGACCCCTGCAGTAACTGATCCTGTGCACACCTGTCTGACATGAAAACCATGCAAAATCTTTTTTTAGCTATTGGTAAGCCTTGTGGTAACCCCCTCTGCTTAAGCCACAGAAACAAGCCATGCTTTTGGCCCATAACTTATGACCTACAGCAGGTGTAAGTCCTAGATCCATGCTATCCACAAATATTTAGAGCTATTGGGGTGGTTTCACAGCTAAATTGAGCTAGACTGACAAAGGTTTCAATAAGTCAGAAGCCTACCCACACTTTGGACTCATTAAATCTTCTTGAGCTGCAGAAGCATTTGGTGTTTTCAGTACAGATCCAAATATATACATAGAATACACTGTTCATAGGGTGCTTGACCGAGCGCTCACTTGATATTAGTGGAAGGATTCCCACTGGCTTTCATGGACACTATACTGGGCCTTTTGAGAGGAAGTCAAGCCTGCACTGCAAGAAAGGAAAGGTCTGTTCTGTAATAGAAGAAGGTGGCTCATTTGCAGAGGAAATGACCATTAAAATATAATAAGATGCCTTCAATTTAATAAGAACTGCTTTGTGGGTTGCTGGATGAGTATAAATCCCTCACAGGCCAGTGGCACGTTGGTGAAATTCCTTTGCTGACTAGTGCGGGGAGCCACACACAGGTCTCTGAGCTGCAGGCCTGGACAAAGAACTCTTAGCAGAATATATTCATCAAATGATAATGCAAACTACATAAAAATACAGAGGATGGGAAAGTGGACTGCCTGCTTCGATGGGCACATAAATTCCCTGGGTCATTAAATATTTAGAAATCGACAAACAGATAATTTAGCCAGGAAAGGACTTCCCTAGTTTTCCTCCCTACAAATAAATCACTGTCTAAGTCAAATTGAACAAAGAACTACGTTTGCTTTAAGGAAAAGCATAACAATTATGAAACGTACTCCTTTGCTTACGGGGATAGTGCATCCCAGGTGACATGGCATTTCCACAGAGATACGCTCACTCGGCCATTAAAAAGAATGTAAAGAGGCTTCCCTTCTTTTCATAATAAAGGAAACTTTTAAGGCAAAGCTGCTCAATATTGTGGTTTATGGATTCATGCTTTGGTAGGCAGGGAGAGTCACATAAATTGCATAACTGGTTAGAAACCACCTTTGTGAATCTGACATTTCTTTCAAGCTAAGTTTTTCCAAGACAGGTGCTCATCGAGTGCTGGCCCTTGTTCCGTCTACCCATCCACTCCCCTCATCTATCTGTCTTTCCATCTGGCTGCTTTTTAAGTTTCCCAAAAATGCTTTGGTTGCATTCCTTCCAAAGCTGATGACCTTCAACTGAATGTGATTTGAAATGCATGCAAGTCCTTAGACTTCAGTACAGTCACTTGGACTGAGCATTGTTTCACGGGCAAGATGAAGATCTCTTTACTAACTTTTATGGTGCTTGACAAAGCCTAGCCAAATAGCTTCAGAGACATGGTCATCAATAAATATTATTCCTCCCTCCCTCTTTAAAAAAGTTACAGTCAGGATTTAAAGATTAATTTCACTACATAGAATGAAACTGCCAGCAACTGGAAATAGTGAAAACTAGAGAAATTCCAGTACAGATTTATACCAGTGATACTTGTTACCATTTTATATGTTGCAAACATTGTTCTGTTAAAATAAAGTCCCCACACACACCAACTCACCTGCCAATACCACTACAGCATAAAGCTTACATTGTTTTGATTAGATCTGCCTCATTAGTAACCAAACATCACAATTATCCATCGAAGTCTACATTTATGTCACACAGATAATTTGCTAAGGGAATTTTGTTTCCTGTAAATACAATTGGAAGATTAGAGAAAAGTTGCAAAAAAAAAAATAATCAAGCTCCATTGAAGACTAAAGTACAGTAATGCTACACAATGGCTTGAATGCAATTACTGTTCCAAAGAAAACACTGCTACGTAAGACTCACTCCCATAAGGCAGATGTTGGTTTCTCTCTCTCATTTTTTTTTTTTTAAACAGCTGCAGGTTAATTTGTCAAGGCTATTTTTTGGATTTTGATATTATCAACCTGATAGGTAATATCAAGGACAAGGATAGTCCTTGAATCTGAAGAGGGGGCTTCCCCCCCCCCCCTTCTCCCCATAAAATTGAAACATGATAACCTACTCGGGGGACATGGGGAAGAATCTCTCTTGACTCACTGTACTGCTTAGATATAAAAAGCTACCCTTGACCATTGGTTTTATTACATTTTTTGGTGTAGAATCATCATGTAAATTTAATATTTATGCAGCTAAAATCATCAATGAAAAGAGCTATTACTTTGTTTTATTTTCATTTTTCTGCTCTATTCAATTTTAATAGCTACATGGCCCAATTCTGCTCTCTGCCTGGTTCAAAGTTGGAGTAAAGCTACTTTAAGTGAGGGGGAGAATCAGAGGTATAAAGTTTGTGGGTTTTCTCTCCAAGGATTTCTTTTAATAATGGATTACAGCAGCTTTCTGAAGAGGATTGTGTAATTCCTTCGAATGACAGCGTACGAGTTGGTGCTGATTCTTAGGAAAAAAAGTGATCTCAATTGCACACTGGTTAACTAAAGCTAAATCAATAATAACCATATTAATAAATCATGCTTATAATAGCAAGGGCAGGATACAGACAGCAACCTACTGGCAGATATCAATGGAAATGTAAGCATTAATTATCTGCACAATGTCAGTGCTACACCTACATGACACGTTTACATGTGCAGCAAAGCTAAAAGCTCAATTCTGAAGATCATCAAGACAAACTAACAACTCTGCTTTCATACAAGACGTCTCTTGCATTTTCCTGAAATTCAATTTTCTAGTTGTCACAACTAAGAACACGTTGCTTTTTTTTTTAATTTGAAGGGGGGGATGGATTTGGAGGGGTGCAACTGGGGAACAAAAGAAAGACTATTTGCACTTTCTCCATCTCTAGTTGTGAATAAAATAAAGAATAAAAAAATCAAACAGAAGCTTTCAGAACCCAGAATGAAAAGGCAGGCGTGAACTTAGCTTCTCAAAACCAATTCTAATATGTTTCATTTTCCAATGTGAAGTAACACACGCACTCACAGATCTCTTATATAAACAGTTAAAGGGTTACTCCTGGTCTCAAATTCCCCACAGCTTTTAACACAAATAAGGAGCTATCTTTAAACGTTACTCTTTTCCACTCCCCTGGACAAATAAGTAAAGTTTAAGGAATTCTGATTTTGTTGTTTCTTTGCAGGTCCTAAAATGAATTAGCTTTCCATCGTTTCCCCCTATTATGCTTGGTTTCTATTTGCATCCAAGAAAAGACTTAATGTGCACAAGGCCAGGTGTGTTTTCTTTGATGGTTTTTCTTCTTGAATTTTACCAGGGCTTTATTTCTTTCTTTCTTTGTAGCTTGAAGTATACTTTAATGCTTCCTATACAGTAGCAGGACTGGGAGAACCTTAACTGAATATCTGACCTATTAACCAGGACACACATGCTGATCCTGCTGGAGGCTTTTGGGTTCTCTGGCAGTACAATAAATAATAATCAGAACAATAGAAGAGACACTAAAATCCCACTGCTGATGCGAGCCACTGCTGCTCATCTTTCTCTGTAAGTAGCAAAGACCACTCCGTTTAGCACAAGGTGTAGGATCAGTTTGCTCTGAAAGGTGCACCCCTAACAACAGCTGCATTCAATTCTAGGTCAAAGAGGCTAGGACCTGCTCCTCAAACCAACTCCTGCTAGAACCAACCAGGTCTCTTCCTGAAGGATTCACAAACCAAGTGGCTTTAAAGGCTGCAGCCTGCCACGCTTCTCTGTCTGCCATAATCATCCCTGACTGCATGGACTTAGCTGAGTTACTCCAAGGGTGGAACCTGACCCATCCAGAGAAACAAACCAAACCAACCGGCACTCCCCCAGCACTGCCTGAAACTCCACCGCCAGGTGCTGGACACAGATGGCCCTCGGGGTGGGGGGGCAGAGGGGAAGCACCCAGCAGCAGGACACCCCATGCCCCAAGCTGGGCATGGGGCAGCTCTCCTGGGAAAGGATATGGGTTACAGACCAGTCTGAGGCACCAGCTGCGTGGCCGGGTGGTTTGCTTGAGGCAGAAGAAGACGGTGGGTGCCAGGGCCGGGTAAGGGACCTGTTCCTCGTCCTCCTGGGCTGGATCCCGGGCAGAGGAGCCTCCAGAGCCCAGGCTGCCCTGGATCGACTTGCAAGGGCTGAGCGCATCCTCGTCCTCCCCGGGCTGGGCTGCCTGGCTGGGGAGGGAGGCGATGGGCACCCGGACTTCGTCGCTCGCCAGCGGCTGGAAGGGCTCTCTCCTCTCGCCATCAGTCATGATAGCAGCCAGGACCTGCAGGGCAAGGAGCAGGGGGCAAAGTCACTCGGGCATCGCTGGAGACCCCAGGGCCAGGGTGGGGCGCACCCTCCACCTGGATGAGAGAAGGGGGGGGGGGGGGGGGTGTCCAAGCCCTGGTAAATCCAAGGGAGAGAAAGGGAAGGGGGAGCAAATAGATAGAAGGAGGAACAGGAAAAAAGAGGAGAAGGGGCAGAGAAGAAAGAAGAAGCTAGAAGGGGAGGGAGGGGAAGGCTACAGGAAATCTGGGCTGCCCATGGTTTCAGCCTCCCCGCGGATGAAAACAGAAGAAAGGGGGGAAATGGGGTCCCCCGACTGAACTCACCCCGGGCAGGGTCGGCGGGGGCTAAAGCCACCCCCAGGCTGGGGGGTGCGACTGATCCCAGCGATGGACCCGGAGCAGCGGCCAGACGGGCTTCCCCGCTCCCATCCCCACCCCAGCCTGCTGGAGCCAACTTTGTCAGGGCCCTGAGCGGAGGAGTGACCCCCCCCCAAAGACAGACACATCCCAGGGGACTCAGCCCTACTTGGCCAGCATCCACCAGCGCCGGGTCGGGGAGGGGGCCAGAGGGGCTTGTTCATGGGGCGCAGGTGCCTCTCTTGGGGGGCAGGGGGCTGCTCACCTTTGTTTCGCGGACGGTGGGTTTCCCAGCAGCATAGCCGGGACTTCCAGTTCACATGAGCCCAGGCGGCAATCCACTTCCCCGGACTCCGGCTTCGCCCTGGGGAGACGGCACCTTTGTAAATCCGGCCGCGGCAGGGAGAGGCGGGGGGGCTGGGTCCCGGGCAGATGCGGGCGAGTTCTCCCTCTGCCCTGGCAGCCGCTCGGCGGAAGGGGGTGGATGGCTGGGGGGGGGAGCGGGGGGATCTTCCCGGGCGGATCCTCGGGCAAGAATAACCCCAAGGAGAAAGCAGCCCAGCCCCGCCGCTTCTTTGCAACGCTTCGCCCGTGCGAACAGGAAACTTCGGCTTGAGCTGGGGGGAGGGAGGAGAAAGGAGGAGGGGAGGGGAGCCGGGATCCCAGAGGGGCGGGGATGGCAGGCAGCGTGGAGGGGGGGACCGTCTCGCTTCCAGCCGGGGAGAGACAATGATCCGGCGGAGCGGGGGATCTCCCGGGCTCTGGCTGCCCGCGGGGCGCGGTGCGGAGCGGCCGCCTCCAGGTGCGGCTAGCGGCCCCGTGCGCCCGGCTCCGCGCGTCTCTCCATCCCCGCCTCGCCGCCGCCCTTTGTTCCCCCGGCGCCGGCACACGTGGAGCGGGCGATGCCTGGGGGCGGCCGGGTCACCCCGTTCATCTCGGCGGCTGGCGGCAGAGCGCGGGTCGGGGGCAAGCCGCTGGCAGCGGGGCGCTCCCGCCTGGTCCTCAGCCGGTCCTCATAACGCTCAGCTTCAGCCCGCCTGGGGTCCCTCTTCCCCGACTTAGGCCAGTTTCGCAGGCGTGTAACTCGGTTGACTTCGGAACAGTTACTCCCCCTCGGGCCCAATGCAAGGGAGAGGAAAAATCAGGCCCCGTCCCTGGAAAGCCAAGCACATTTCTGGAGAGGAGACAACAGCTATAGTGCTATTAATCATGCTATAATTATATCAAGCGATACTCGTTCCTTATATTACTTACTGATATTCACAGGAGAGATGTCCAGCACGGTGGCTGTCGGGATTTTTGACTTTCCTGGCACGCTAGGCTTGAGATCTGTGCACCATAACACAGCATCTTCTCCCTGAAGGAGGTCATTCGGTCACGTCATGTTTTTAATCAGTGTCTGTGTTTCCATCAGGATGGTTCCTGATTCATTTCATCGCTTAGAGAGGGTGATTGCTTATAAAAAAATAATGGGAGGTTTGTATTTTATTTAAAAAAAAAAATCCTGTAATTTGAATAGATGCAAGGAATTCACAGCCCCTTGTTTTGCAGCTCTCATACCAAGATGGGAATTAATTCAGTAAATGTTTTAAAGAAATAAATATATAAACTGAAGTTGGAGGGCTGGGCATTTTAATAAATTGCAGTGCTTTTAGCTAAGTAGCTAATCTTCCCCAGGGGCTTAGCTTCCAGGGATCAGAATAAACAGATAAAAAGTTGTTAGAGGCACTGTCCCTTATACACTCTGCCTAGGAAGTTTTAGTCTTGTGAGTTATTTCAAATTGCATGAATAATAGATAGATGTAAAGCAGGGGGAGGGGGCAGGAGAAATAAAAAGATCTTAGCCTGATGCACTCCCCTCAGTTGGAATCTTTTAAAGGATGAGTTCATTATATACCACCACATTCAATTTGCAAATGCAGTTCCCGGTGCTATTCTTCATGGTTAACAACTGGGGATTGATTGAAAAGGGAGGTCAGGGAAGGCTTCAAAGCAGAAAGAGCCAACTGCAATGGAGAGAGCAAGAATTGGTTTTTTACACACACACGCCTGCTTTTCAAGGGCTGTTTTATTAGGCATTTGCAGGTTGTGATTAACAGCATGTGGCGACTTTATTATTGAGCAAACACGGTCTGTAAAACAAACGTGAACTCTGCGAGAAAGAGATTGCACTTGGAGTTTCCCCACATTTTTACAAGCTGATTAGGGCAAACAAACTACCCCCTAGAAGGGAAGAGTTGCATTTGATTTGGATGCTGCTAGCCTAAACAAATGATTTTCCTGTTGTAAATCACCCTGTGCTTTTTGTGCAAGAAACCGGCCTCCCCTGAAGCCAAAGAGGTTTACTAAAGGGGAAACATGGAGAAACGAAGACCACTCTAAAGAGATGGAGTAGCTCGAGCTATTCGTGATGGGCTCCCGCAAGAAAACCTTTTCCATTTCATTGACTTTTTCTTTAAGTGCACCTTCTATGAAAGCATGAGTGCCAGCTCCAACAACTCACAAATCCATCTTCAAAGGTATTCCCCAACCAGCTGTCCACAGACCACACAGCTTCCCCCTGTCCTTTGCCAGGCAGGCACTGCATGTCAGATCACTATCACAAGCCTTTAGAAATCATTTCCATAGCCAGACAGAGCATGTTTGTGTTCGTCATTTTAAAGGTTTTAACGTCGTCTGATTGAGAGATGAATAAACTGTATACACCAATGGTAATGGCTATGTACTAGTATGTGTACCTGGAGGATCTGAATAAGCCTTGTGAATAATGGACCCAATCCTGGTCCAAAGGGGATTTTTGCCTTTGACTCAAAAAGGAAGCAGGATAAGTACCGAAGTCAGTAGCTCATATAAAGAGATCTTTTGGTGATGGTGGCAAAACTGTTTGCTTCCTCAGACTTTAATCCACACACAGTGGGGAGAAAGAGTAGGCCAAAGTCTCCCTTCATTTACTCCAGATTTACCCCCACAGTAACTGTTGACGACAATCAAATCACTCCAGATTTACAGCAGTGCAACTCAGAGCAGAGGTTGGCTTCTGGTGTTTCATTAATGAACTGCTAGGCTTGTACAGATTGATACTGAATTTAGGATACACATGTATAAAATGGACGGGCACTTGGCTGGCAAGATCATGGTTGAACTCAATGAGATGTGTAATGCTCTTAGCTGGTCTTAATAAACAGCCACAGGCTGGCATTCATGCAAGTCAGTTTCAGTCTGTGTGCAATGCAGAGTGAGGATGCGAAACATATACAGCACTATCACCGGTGCACACAAGCACCTCGGCAAAAGCAGCATTGTTCTGAGAGAGAGTTTGGGTGGATTCTGTCCGTGCTGATGTCTGAGATGCATGAATGTAAAGAAGACAGTGGCACCAGGCTCCACCATGTGGAAAATAAACCATCACAGGGAAACAAAGCAGTCAGCACTTGATACAGTTGTCAGCAAAAATGTTGGGCTAGAAGCTCAGCTGGTAGAAATTGGCATAACTGGGGTGGGGTAGGGGGCTGATTTGCAACAGCCAAGGATCCAGCCCTCTATTCCTACAACTACATCCAGCATATTGGTTGAGGTCATTTAACCCCACCTCTTGCAATATACTGTAGTTATTTGGAATTAAAGCTTGCTTAGTAGTATGTTTCCCATTTTAAAGATAAGGATAGGGTAGAACTTTATAACAGAATTGTCAATTGTCTCTGGGATTTTCCTTAAGGAAAAAACATATTTAGCTTCCCTGCTGTGACCTTGCCCAGCACTTTTCATCCAAGGCTTTTAAACATCATCTGAGTTTCACAACAGATTTGAAAGTAAGAAGAAATCTGTCCAGACCGATAGGCTAAGGCACACACGGTTGAGTTCTGATCGGTTACAATAATTTAAATCAGAACTAACACCATGATCAGATAAGAATCAAGCTGACTTCCCTAAGGTCATACAGCAAGCTGAGGACTGGAGCCAACCATTCTGATTCCCAATCCCCTGTTCTTACCACTATACCACTTGTCCTCTGCTACTACACCAGTTACAAAAGGAGTATTTTCTTAAGCCAGTAGATTGATTTTGTCCAGTGAAATCCAGACAGCAAATCAACCAGTGTAGTGGAGTTTATGCCTTGTTCTTTGAATGCACATGATTTCGCAACCTCGTCTCATAGAGTTGCAAGGGTGAATTCAAAAAATCTGAAGAAAAACCATTCTGCATTTGACTTCAAGGGTTGGACACTGCCGTTTTTCTGAAGCCAAAATGAGATCATTAGGCCATTCCCATAGTTTGAAAGATTCTCTATATCTGTATGCCTATTAAGCTGGCATTATAGATATTCAGTCAGATAGAAGGTCCTGAGTGCTTTATGTAATATTATTTTTACTGGATCTAATTCTAGCTAACTCAAATCTGGGTTTTTCTGATTGTAGAAAAGCCTTCAAACAAGGGACAATCTAGCTAATAGTGCTTGCATAAATCATTCTCAAAATAATGAGTATCTGTGGAATGAATTCATTTAGCTAAATAGATGGAGGACCACTTAAAAGTTATTTGGAAAGATTATCAAAAGAGAAGGGAAATGCAAAACAATACATTGATGAGAGAAAGGAAAATTCTATTAGAAACAATGAATTTGTAATAAATTCAAAATGTTGAGCAGAATTTTTTTTAAAAAGATTGGCAGGCAACATGATGATTTGGCTGCTCTGGTGCTAAAATGTATTTTTAATTAAACGACACAATATGTTGAAATGCATTTAAAAATAGATAGATAAATAGGTGCCCTGAAGAAGTTAGACTTTTACTTCTCTGACATTCACTTTTCAGATTCAACACTAATCTTCCATTTCTTCTGTAAGAATAAAATATCCTCAGGGATATTTCTTCTATTTCGTTAAATGTATTGGCTCTACCATCAAGAACAACTTATCTATCACTTCAATAAGCTAAACTGCATATATCCACTAGCATAACAACAGGGTAAATTCTGTTCTCACTCAGACTCTGCTGCTCCTCCTCCTTGAAATCAACGACAAACCACCTATTGACTTGAATAGGAGCAGGAGCAGGACTTTTGTACAGAATTAGGTGCTGAACCTGTAAGATGCTGAGCATGTCTCATAAGATGTTGAGTGCCCTTGAATTCTGGAGGAGCACATTTCAATGCTGCTGTAATTATTAATACTAATATTTAGCTCTTATATCAAACTTTTTCTGAGTAGATCTCAAAGCATTTTACAAACGAGGCAAGCATCATGATCCCCATTTTACAGATGGGGAAACTGAGGCACAGAGCAGGGAAGTGACTTGCCAAAGGTCACCCAGAAAGCCAGAGGCATAGCCAGGAATAGGACCATGATATCCTGAGTCCCAATCCAGTGCTCTATCTACTGGGCAAAACCACCTCTCTAACAGCTGCCCAATAGAGGTGGATGAACTTCAATAGTCAGTGAAGCAATTTTTGCAAGGTCCCAAGTGCCCCTTGCTTCCTAAATCCAGAGTAACTCCTCTGAACACAGTGGAGTTACAATCTTCCATACATATAAAACCTTTCCCCAGGAGGATCTCAGACTGCTTTACAAATTGAGGCTAAAACTCTCCTCTCCAATCTACACTGTAGATTTCTTATCCAGACAGCCGATTTCTATTACATACCCCACTCATTCCATGGGGAAGATTCTCAGCTGGTGTAAATTATCATAGCTATGTTGATTTGAATGGAGCTAGACCAATTTACGCCACCCCTCCTATGTGGAACTTCCTTCAATGTGAGTGACAGAGGTGCACCCAGATTAATTTATGCGCTATAGTCTGCATTATGGTAAATAGATCTACAGGATAGCTCATAGAATTTTGCTCCATAGATGGGTCCAAGTGTCATGGTTGGACTACTGAAAATGTTCCCTATTCTGGCGAGGAACGGGGTAGCTGTTTAATAACACACAGCAACGTCAAAATGCACTTAACTGATGTAGCCCCACACTCTGCATTTTCACCTCTCTGTGGTTTAGATTTTCTGCCCGTTGTGCCATGACTGGTTTAGCTGATTGTACAACAGCAAATACTGTAGCCACTTGCAAATTGTCAGGATGGTTTATCCCTCTTTGCAGCATTAGCACACATGAATCAGCAGTAAGTAGAAACCCATGTAATAGTGGTTAGCAAGAAATCCTTCTCACTGCTATTAAAATCACCCAGAAGAAACTCTCCTCTCACATAGAATGAATGATGAGTGGTTGAATCTGCTTCTCCATGGCTGAGACACCTTGACCTGCAGCCTCTTCACTGCCTCTATGAAGGATTTCTTCATAATTTATTTCCAAATTCTTGATTCCGTAGGCATGGAATAAAGTTCCTAGCACAATTAACCAGACTGCTCACTCTAAGATGCTTTTGAACGTTGTCCTAACTGTGTAGTCCCAGCATTTGGAATGAAGAGGACTACTTAGGACTACTTATGTCCACATCCAATGATAACAGGAGACCTGACTCCTTTTCCTTACCTACAGCATTTTTAGTGAGTAATTTTTTCCACCTCATTAAGTTTCCTATCAGTCTTTGATAGGGTGACCAGATGTTCCGATTTTATAGGGACAGTCCTGATATTTGGGGATTTTTCTTATATAGGTGCCTATTACCCCCCACACTCTGTCCCGATTTTTCATACTTCCTATCTGGTCACCCTAGTCTTTGATGCTCTTATGGAGCAGCTTACCGATTTTCAGACAGCTAACACTGCTGGGACAGGAGCTTTGACTTCAATAGGCAGAGTGTGTGAAATTCACATGAGCAGTGCAGAGACCTGAAGTCCCACCTGAACCCCGAAAATAGGGCTTAAATGAGATTTAAGTGATGCATGAGGTCAAATTTCACCGTTTTGAGTTTCCTATCTTGTGGAGGAGGTTCTTTCTTCACTAGGTGGCTTCCTCTAGCAATTTTCAGGGGTGTGTGCTAGCAAAGCCCAAACCATGCCATCTTTAAGAGCTGGATCCACCCATCACATAAAAGACCTGTTTATATTCTTTAATTTGAACATACAATATTTCAATATTTCAAATACATCGGAACACAAGCTGCCAAACCGGATCAGACCTGAGGTCCCTGTAGTCCAGTATCCTATTTCTGACAGTGTCCAGTACCAAATGCTTCAACAGAAGGTTTAAAAGAAGAGAGATGTGGGATACTCTGCCACCCACATTAACTTTCATCCTGATCTCTAATAGTTAAAGACTGGTTTAAGAGGTTTAATAGCCTTTCCACAACATTTGTTATAATTATGATAATTCTGGATATTCTTGATAGCCATACAAATATCCAATCTCTTTTGGAATCGTAAATTCCTTGCCTCAACAACTTCCTGTGGCAATGAGTTCCGCAGTCTAATTATGCATTGTGTGGGAAAGTATTTCTTTTTATCATTTTGAATTTCCCACCTTTCAATTTCATTGACTGTCCCTTTGTTCTTGTGTTATGAGACAGGAAGAACAGAAGCTCCTGATCAACCTTCTCTAGACCATTCATTATTTTATATACATTTATCAACTCCTCTTTTCCATCTCTTTTCTAAGGAGAAATAAATTAAATTAAATTAAAGAAGCTACTTGTACAGAATTTTAAACTTAGCTGTGTGTTTCAAAGGTTTTCATTCTGGGTCAGTCCCTTTTAGAGGAGAAATTATTGTAACTGATTTCATTCTTGTTTGTAAATGCATTTATGATGCCACAGAGAGAATTTGAAATCACTGAGGCAGAGTGCTGATGGTGCAGTTCAATTATATTTGCTGGATGAGCTGACCTTTGTTGTACCAAGAACAAAATCTTATGGGAGAAAAATCTTTTAAATAGCTGCTATTAGTTTTAACCAATTACCTAGGAAGATGATGTTAAAAGGAACAGACTGGTTGACTATATTAAATAATGTTTTGTACAGGAAACAATTAATTTTGTTTGAGCTCTCTATGTTGTCATTATACACACAGACAGGTAAGTAGAATATTATACACTCCTAATGACTGTCTTTTGAGAAACAGAGAATATCAGACTAATGACAAAATGAAGTAGGAAAGTTACCAACACATTAAATAGCACAATGGGATTCCTGCCCTGTAGTGTTATTCATAGATTCCAATGCCAGAGAGACCCTGGTGATCAACTAGTCTGACCTCCGGTATAATACAGGCCAGAGAACTTCCCCAAAATAATTCCTAGAGTAGATCTGTTAGACAAACATTGAATCCTGATTTTAAAATGGTCAGTGATGGAGAAATGTATGTCTTGTTTCCAGTCTGTTCAGCTGATTAGCCACCATGACCCCCAAATCTTTTTCAAAGTAACTGCTTCCCAGTGCCCTACAATCCTAAACACCCAGGGTCTATACTGTGCACAGCTCTCTACATGCCCAAGTAGTGTTTCCCATGTCTACAGTGCTATTTTTAGCAGTGTAATGTCCCACTGACGGAGCCTTTCCCTGACATAGGGAAAGGCTCTGGCAGGGTGGACCCTGTGGGGAAAGGCTCCACTAGTGGGGAAAGGCTCTGGCATTTCCCTGCTGCTGCCTTTCCCTGCCACCTCCCCCTGCCAGAGCCTTTCCTCACTTCAATCAAAGTCTCCAGCATCTCCCTGCTGCAAGAGCCTTTCACTAAGTGCCTGTACGCCACATGCTGCCAAAAATGTAGACATAGATTAAGTGACTTGGTCAAGGTTGCATAGGGAATCTGTGGCAAAGCCAGGAATGGAACCCAGGTCCCTTGAGTCCCAATCTTTAATTACAAGAACAATCTTCCTCTCTTAATTCACAGTGACATATTTAGAGGGGAGTCTGAGGAAGTCTGACTTGGTGAAATTTACATCAGCTTCTGGTTCCCTCAGTGCAAGAGCGTATTAAGGTACAGCAAGCCCATGAAAAGCATTTGGAAGCCATGTGGACAGTTTTCAAGTGGAGTAGCTGACTCTACAAGATATACAGCAACATCTGCCTCAAAGAATCCTTGCATCGCTTCAGACAAAAATAAATACCTTAGCACTTAAAAGAATTTTATTATTGTGAGACCAATACTTGATTCTATCAAAATCTTTTTATACAGTTGTAGTCAAATGAATAATTGGTTTAGCATTGTTAGAAAGAGTCATACCAAGCGTATAGCAATAATATGAACCATTCTGACAGAACTGTGTTAACTCACTAAACACAAAGATGAAAGAACAATGGTTGTAAAACTAGCCCTCAAGGGTACTTATATATCCAGGGAAGAGGGTGCCATAACTTGGGCCAGAACAGATCACATCAATCAGTGAGATAACTACTTATCCATCTTAATGCTTCTGGATTAAGAACCAGAATATACCCAGAATAGGGTGACCAGACAGCAAGTGTAAAAAATCGGGACGGAGGTGGGGGGGGGGGGTAATAGGAGCCTATATAAGAAAAAGCCCCCAAAATAGGGACTGTCCCTATAAAATCAGGACATCTGGTCACCCTAACCCAGAATTTGAACAGGAGCTAAACTGCTTTTCAGTGACCATCAAAAGCCAGATATTCATAAAGTAAGACATGAGGCCCATGTGCATTTGTGCACTTACTTTTGCATATGCAATTTCTAGAGCTGCATGGGCATCGGGAGCATTTTATCCATTTCCAACACAAACGGCTGAGAGGCAGGTGCAGAGACTTAAGACCTCACTTAGGGCCAGATTCAGCCACCCGCGTGTCCTCGGAGTGCCATGTGATGTTGTTTGTATCATGACCCGAATATAATCATATGGCAACACACCTCAACACTTCTCTACATCCCCTAACCCACAAACGCAAAAGGGGTGATTTGCTTCAGTTCGGTTAGACTCCTGTTGGCCCAGCCCTATTAAATACCCAATCTAGAAAACCAGCAAAAACGAGACATGCTGGATTGCGACAGCTGGCGCAGAAGAACGCTCGCCCAGTACAATCTCACTCTCATCTAGTTCATATCCTAAGGGAAATAGGATGAAGAGCATCCAGGCAAAACCCTCATCGCCCTTAGCATTGCAAGTCCAAAGGGAATCCTGTCACAGAAACCCTAGGAAAACTATTCCCCGAACAAAGGGGTGGAGAGGGGGGGACACAGCCACATGAAAATAGACTGTTTGACTATCGTGCCGTTCCCCAGGGCACAAGCTGGACTGTTGAACAGCTGTGTCTTCTTAGCTCTGCAGCTGGGAATGCCTCTTATACTGCTTAGCTGCTGAACAGCCACCTCTTCAGGTTGTGCTCACGCACACAGCCTCCAGCATGTAACTTTCTCCCCACTACACAGTGTGGAGTTCTACTAGCTAGCCACTCATAAATTACTTAGAGGGCAACACCCGCATGTTCTTAGTCCCAGCCTTGACCCCGGAAATGTGCATCTTGTACTGCACAAGTACCCTCCAGGATAGTACAAGCTCATAGCAAGTCCATCATTTCAACAAAGGAAAATGATATATGCACCAGCCTTTTTATCCCAGATGGAGTTTCCCCACACACTCTAATCCAGACACATTGGTTAAGATAAAATGATAAGAAAAGTTTATTAGCTACAGAAAGATAGATTTTAAGTGATTACAAGTGATAAGGCATAAAAGTCAGAATTGGCTACGAAAGTAATAAAAGATAAACACGCAAGTTAATACCTAATTTACCAAGCTAAGTGAACTTAAAAGCAAAGGTTTTGTCTCACCATATGTTGTTGTAAATTTCATAGGCAGGTCTCCTTTCAGCCTTAGTTCAGTTCTTTGACAGTCGATGTTATAAGCAGAGAGATGGGAGGAGGAGAGGTAAAGTAGAGGTCATTGTTTCTCATTCTTATACCCTCCCTCCTCTTTGAGGATTACCCCCTACTGAGATGCAGACAAACAGTCTCTTGTGTACGTGAGGTTTGAGCCATCTCTGAGATGAAATGTAAAAAATAACATATGACGATATACCTATCTCATAGAACTGGAGGGGACCTTGAAAGGTCATTGAGTCTAGTCCCCTGCCTTCACTAGCAGGACCAAGTACCATCCCTGACAGATTTTTGCCCCAGATCTCTAAATGGCCCCATCAAGGATTGAACTCACAACCCTGGATTTAGCAGGCCAATACTTAAACCACTGAGCTATCCCTCCCCCAAATTTCTTGTGTACACCTTCCGGGTGCTGAAGAATGGCTGCTTAAGTTAGTGATCACTCTTTAACTTATGGCTGGGGTGCTGGATTCTCTTTGTCTCTTAAAAACTGGTTTGAACCTGTCTTTCTAATTCTGGAACATGTTACAGAGATGCCGTACAGCAGAAACTTATTACTTTACATACAATGTTGAGACACATATTTTACCATGACAATAATATTCAGCAGATTATGAGTTTCCAAATGATTCCTCATGAGGCATATTTTGTACAAAATTTATCATAGTCTTGTAAAAGTGGTAACAATAATAGTATAGACTGTCACAGCTATCCCTATTGCACCAGAAATGGAATGGAGGCGAGTTTTAGGGCCATACTGTGAGTTTAACGCATAGCCCTGCAGCAGCAATAGACCATCCCAGTGGAGGCTCTAGGACACATTGTGCTTGAACCAAGTTCAGATCTCACAGGCTTCTGGGGAGTTCTGGGGAAGTGGGATTTCTGTGCCACCCTAGAAAAAGACACAGCATTTCCTAATAGCTCTGCCACTCCCTACTCCATTTTGGGGAGCCAGCCACCAGCAGCAACATTAGCCTGATGTGGTCCTTGCACCAACGGGACTGAACATGTGATCAGCTCATGCACAAATGGCAGGATGCCCCTCGTACTATCTCCTTCCACTTGTGCATCCACGTGGGGTGAGGCACAATCTTGCCATGAAGGAAACCTAAAACTATAGAACTGGCTCTGAAGCTGCCCCATCCATATCTGCTGTCTGCAAAATTTCCATCAGTATAATGATCACTTAACTCATAGCAACCTGGCTTTTGGAAAAGCAAGATAGGGCTACGCGAGCTAAGCAGACTTAGAAGATGCTGCTCGACCAAACCCAGACAGATCTCCTACTGGACCACACAATTATAAAATTATTAAGCTAGTGGATGGAGAGAAAGGAGGACCATCTCACCAGTGTTTGAATGGCACCGCATTGGCAAAATGGAATTGTTTAGGGTGATCCAAGTGGAAACGGAGATCTTTTGCTGAGCCTGCATTATTCATTGCTCTCTTTCATCCCATTACTCTTAGCTACCGGTGAGATGTATTAGACAGTGGAAGAGCTCCCCCAGGGATAGCTGCATACGTGCCATTGCTTGGGTAATTTAGAAGTAGATTGAAGCTAGCACTCAAGAATATACCTATAAAGGAACAATCCCGCATTGGCAAAGCACATGAAGGAGCTGGAGCAGTTGGACTTTTCCACCATCTAATTGCTATGAATAGCCATTGCAGTGACAACTTTTCAGACAGCTGAGAAGGCCAGTTCACTAACAGGGATACACATTCTAAAACGTTGCACATATTTATAGCCAACTCCCACTGACTTGAATGGAAGCCCATGCAACCGAATCTGCATTGAAGATTTAGAGATACCATAAGTTTCCGCAAATTCAAGACAGATGAATATTACAAATCTAGCTCCATCTCATCCTTGTCCCCTTTCACCACACCTCTAAATGAAGCTGTACTTATTTAAAGGCCTAAGAAGCAAGTAAATAAAAGACCAGGTAAGCTAGCAGCAATAGGCTAAGTATGACGACTTCAGGACAGAGAACAGGTGGATGGAAGAAGCTAAGTAGAGAACAGGAGACTGCAAAGTTTAAAACAACAGTGTACATACCAATGTTAACAGGTATGGAGCAATGAATATGGTTTAACGTTGGTGCATTTATCTCCAGTGTAATGGTTTCTCCATCTCGGGTCCGGAGGGAGGCCACTCTGCTTTATTACACACAGTCTTTGTCCCATAGCCTCCCTGCTGGGGCAAGCAACAAACAGTCTGGTGCAGGCCTTCTGGCCTACAGTAAATATGCAGCCAGCCTCAGGTGTGGGGCAGCGGCAGGGGGACCCAGACCCACCCGACTCCACAGTGCCCCAGCCCAGAGCCCTGGCAGTGATGGATGGTTCCACTCCTGGGTCAGTGAAGAAATGTAAGGTCACTGCTTCACGTCCTGGAAGCACAACTGTCTGGTTTCCCTGGGGTACTTCCTACCTGACTCTGCTGGCATTGCTCCATCGCCGCCGGGCTCTGGCTCACAGTCTCACTGTTGGGCGGTGCTTCCTCCAGTATCTCTGTGGGGCCTTCCATTTTCTGGGCCAGTAGGGCAGCGGGCTGCTCCACAGCCAGTCCTGGATTTAACAGAGGGCTCAGCTCTCTGGTGGGGACATCTGTCTCCATCCTTGGTCTGCATGCAACTAAGCTGCAGAGCCCTACTTTTATACTTCCTGCCTTGCCCCTGCACTTCCTGAGAGGAGGGCAGGGTGGGGTTAGTTGCGCCCATCAGGGGAATGTAATGGTTCCTCCCTCTCGCGTCCAGAGGGAGGCCACTCTGCTTCACTATATCCAGTAATAGGCACCGAATATTGGCTGAAGAGGATAAAGACAATTGAGGGTTAGGTTGCATATTCCACCAAGCCAGGAGAAGCTGAGGTGAATTTCCTCATAAGAACATAAAAATGGCCACACTGGGTCCGACCAAAGGTCCATCTAGCTCATTATCCTGTCTTCCGACAGTGGTTGGTGCCAGATGCTTCAGAAGGAATGAACAGAAGAGGGCAATTTGACTTATCCATCCCCTGTCATCCTGTCTCAGCTTCTGGCAATCAGAGGCTTAGGGACACTCAGAGCATAGGGTTGCATCCCTGACCATCTTGGCTAATAGCCATTGATGGGCCTATCCTCCATGGACTTAGCTAATTCTTTTTTGAACCCAGTTATACTATTGGCCTTCACAACATCCCCTGGCACTGAGTTCCACAGGTTGGCTGTGCATTGTGTGAAGAAGTACTTCCTTACGTTTGTTTTAAATCTGCTGCCTATTAATTTCATTGGGTGAACCCTGGTTCCTGTGTTATGTGAAAGAGTTAATAACACTTCCCTATTCACTTTCTCCACACCATTCATGATTTCTTAGCTCTATAATATCCCTTCTTAGTTGGCTCTTTTCTAAGCAGAACAGTCCCAAGTCTTTTTAATCTCTCCTCATATGGAAGCTGTTCCACACCTCTAATCATTTTTGCTCCCTCTCTGTGTATTTTTTCCAATTCTAACATATCCTTTTTGAGATGGGGCAACCAGAACTGAACTGATTTATATAGTGGCATTTATATATTCTGTCTTATTACCTGTCCCTTCCTTAATGGTTCCCAACATTCTGTTCGCTTTTTTGACGGCCGCTGCACATTAAGCAGATGTCTTCAGAGAACAATTCACAATGACTCCAAGCTCTCTTTCTTGACTAACAGCTAATTTACACTTCTTCATTTTGTAGGTATAGTTGGGATTATGTTTTCCAATGTGCATTACTTTGCATTTATCCATACTGAATTTCATCTGTCATTTTGTTGCCCAGCCACCCAGTTTTGTGAGATCCCTTTGTAATTCTTCACAGTCAGCTTTGAACTTAACTATCTTCAGGAGTTTTGAATGATCTTCAAACTTTGCCACCTCACTGTTTATTTCCCCGATGCCTTCCTGTCAGGACATCAGGAAATAGCTGCATCTTGAATCACCACAAGTCATTGTGGCTTTCCCCTAATCTCTCTCTCTCTCAAGCATTACCAACCAGCTGTACCTTCTAGTTCTGAGGTGTTCCTTACTTAATGTTATTACTATTTGCTATTGCAGCACAGACATCGGAAAAATTTTCAAGCACTTTTTGAGAATTTTACTCATAATCAATACAGCTCACCGTTGAGTCTCAGAGCCTTGGCTCACAGAACTCCTAGTAACCAAGGATTTAACTAAACTGCAAGTGGCTGATTTTCAACTAACAACTCATTTTTCCCCCATTCACAAATTTTCCATGAACAGACTTTTTCCAAATTCATTTGTTCTTCTTATTTGTTCAGTGAACAGTGTTTGCAAACATCTCTCAGTCTGTAAATTGCTTGCAAAAAGTTTGCTGCAAGTATTCCTTTGGGTCGTTTCTAGCTGTGATTCTACATCTGCGGTGTGAAGTTGGTCATGCAGGTCACATGCTAGTGTTTCTATTCTCTGATTGTATAAGCAAACTGGAGCAGGTCAAGATTTTCCATAAAAATAGATGTGGGTTTTTCTTGGCACAAAATGACTTTGACAAAATGGAAACGTCACCAAAAAGTCTTTTGTTAAAAAAAAAATCAGTTTGTCAAAAAACTAAAAATTCAAAAAGTGTCATATACATTTTTTGATTAAAAAAATGGTCATAGACATTTTTTGTGACGGGAAAAATCATTTCACAAACGGTTGCAAAGCTAATCTTTATACAGGTTTCAGAGTAGCAGCCGTGTTAGTCTGTATCCGCAAAAAGAACAGGAGTACTTGTGGCACCTTAGAGACTAACAAATTTATTTGAGCATAATAGCATTCTATGCATCCGAAGAAGTGGGCTGTAGCCCACGAAAGCTTACGCTCAAATAAATTTGTTAATCTTTATACAGACGCTCCCCAACTTATGCAAGCGTTCTGTTCTGGAACGCCTTGCGTAACTCGAATTTTGCGTAAGTCGGAAATGTATCTCCGACCATTACACAAAACAAACAAACCAACCAACCAACCAAAACGAAAAAAAACCCCTCCTATTTCTAGCTTACGGAACTTTTTCCGTAAGCTTGGATTTGCATACGTCGGGTTTACGTAACTCGGGGAGCGTCTGTATGTTACATTTGCTTCCACCTAAAATGATTTTGGTTCAGTCATGAAAGTCAAATACAGTAGCTCCCATTCTGTGTTGATACCGACTTTGTGACCCTCATCATGGGAGTTACAACAGCTTTAACTCCCCTGAGAGTACGGCAGAACTTGGAGTTTTAGATGTTTCTGAACATGTGTTAAGTAGCATGACTGTGAATACTACCGTACAAATAAATGTTTGTGGCCAATCTGGAATTAGTCTGCTGCATCTTAGTTAAACCCGACTAGGAATGAATGTTTGTGAAGCGTCTACCCTTGAATTTATAATTGGGTTTTAACAGGTGAACCAACACAACTGAACACTTTTACACTGTTAAAACTCCATTAGACCATGTCTACACTACATACCTCTGCTGGCATAGCTATGCCGGTCAGGGCTGTGAAGAAGTGTGAATCCTGCTCCACAGGGCTCTGCTGGTTGAAGCCCCTAATGTAGATGCAGTCATACCAGCAAAACTGCACTTTTACTGGTATAGCTTGTTTTGCTTGTGGGATGTGTGTGAGAGATTTTATTATTCTGGTAAAAACACAGTTTTGCTGGTGTGCTATATTTGCATGAGGAGTGCTTTGCTGTTACAATATACCGGTGTTACTGTACCGATAAACATCTTCTAGTGTAGACATAGCCTTAAACTTACATCCACTGACCAACACCTTCCAGCACCTTACACATCACCTCTGAATCTGGTTCCAAGCTGGAGAGATGGGCTAATGGTGAGGTGACAACATGCAACTACAGCACCTGGTCTGCTGATTTCGGAGTGATCTTTCCAGATAGCATGTGTCACATTCATATTAGAGCAATTTAAAAGACACCTTGAGCAGGCAGGACTGAAGATTTGCAGATGGAGACATCTTTATTAGTTAACACTTCCTACTTGGTCTATAAGTCAGTGTTTCGTGTCCCCGGAGGCCTAATGCAAAACATTAAGCCTCTGTTTTTTCCAATCCCGCTCATATTTCATTCCAAAAGAGATCCACCACTGACCCCTCTTGCATTAACAGTTCCCTTGAGACAGAGCACACTTATTTAAAACAATCTATCATAAGGACCAGAGTTTTTCCAATCAGCTATTGTCCACTAGGATTTATTATGCAAGGCCTAGGGCGTGAATGGAAGCTAATTTGCACACACAACTATTCTTTTCAGGTAAGAGGTATAAAGGCCCTTTGCAGGATTCCCCCCCCCCCCCTTTTTTTTTTTTTTTTTAAGTTTTTTCAATTTTTCAGGCTTATTCTCTGCTCATAGTTGATGAGATTAATTTATAATGCAACATGTATGGGAAAGGGGGAGAGGGTGGAAAGAAAAAAAAAATGTTCAGAGATTCTTGATAAAGGAAAGAACAAATGTTAATCATGGGTTCCAATTATTCCACTGAAAGATGCTGTGGAATTGATTACTACGCTAGCATGGTGTCTTTTTGTTGCTCAGAACTTACTGTACTAACTGCAGAGAATGAATCCAAGTCTCCATTAAAGAGCACACCATGCATTATCTTCGGGGGTAGGTCTGATATCTGGGTAAGCTGCAAACATCCTTATTGTCTCCCTCTCCTGTCACCATTAGAATCCAGCTTCAGAGAAAGGCGCTGGCTGCATTGCCAGCACTGGGGAATTCAGCCAGCCATTTAGCTGCAGAACAGGTATGCGACGGTGAGGCTTCCCTGACGCTGCCCTGCCAAAACTAGCTCAGTCCTCGTCTGGAAGGGCCGGCGCAAGACACCTTTCCACATAGGATCAGAGTAATCAGCTTTAACGTCAGTTTAATACACTGAGATGGGTCGGTCAAATCCAATGCTTAACCCAACGAGCAGTACAGTAGAAGTATCAGCTCTTCTCCAGCCCCTATCCCTCTGGGCCACTTGGGTGCCAGAGCTACTGCATTCTGCACAATCATAGGACGCTTCCCCTCGCTCACTCTTGAGGTTATCCTCGATGGGAGTATGAAGAGGTTTGCCCCTCTGCTTTATGACTCCCTAGCTGGTATGCGACTAACATGTTACGATGGGCCAAGCCTGGGCCTTGCACACCTGGAATCAAGTTTCACCCTGCCGGTAAGCGTGCGCTTGCCTTTAAAGGAACAATGGCTCCTTAGTGCCCTCTGAAATAGTTAGAAACCTCATCTCTTCCTCTGACTCACCCTTGTGCCACGCACCGTCCTCAGCTTATGCCCCACATCCAGTGACAAATGATTTACACAAGGCAACCAACTCAGCAGTTGTTAGCCTGGCTCTACAAAGAGAGAGCTGTGCCTAATGACGTCTCCAGAGCCTTTCTGGAGGAGGATATTAAAGATGATACTGAGAAAACAAACCTGCTGCAACGTTGTTATCGTAGGCTAGTCAGGAGCAGCTAACTGAGTGATGCCAGCAGCTTGTGATTCGCTGAGCATTTTCAAAGGAACACTTGCCGTTTATAAAAAGTCTTGACATGTGAAAAGACGAAGAACTTGGAACTGGAGCGAAGAAGTTTCCGTTTGCTAAGGGTTGCTGAGATGCACAAAGCATTGTGCGCTGAAGCTGCACGGAGAGTGGGGGATGCTGAAGTCGAAGCAGCAGATCTGGGCTTCTCACCTTTACATGGCAAAGCCTCCATTTTCAAAGTGACTAGTGATTGGCGGTGCCTCCATATGGGCACTTTAAAGGGGTCCAGTTTTCAGAGAGGGAAGAGCATCCACATTCTGAATAGCGTGCCCCTTCTAGGGGTGCAAGCCACTCCAGCCCCAGCATGCTGGGGAAAGGAGCTCTAAAAGCCCAGCTTAGGGCTGGAGAATGTCCATACCACAGGCGCTGTGAGGATAGCGACAGGCAGCCTTCCAAAGGCACCTCACAAGCCCTGGTCAAGGGGGCATACTGGGGACGGGAGGGGGCTTCTGGGGGTGGGACTGCAACACAGTGCTACAGTAATTCTGATCAGTGCTACAACCCATAGGGCAGCCTAGGGAGGCTACTGCAACGTAGCCCCTCAGAGTTGTCTAAATAATGCCCAGGAATGCTCCAGCCCTCAGATCAGCCCAGGATGAAGAGGAAGCAAAGGTAGCTTCAAGCCACCTTAGCCCGCTGTTCCTCTGGGCTGCAAGTGTAACCCCTACACCTTCTGGGTGTGGCGTTCTGTCCCATCTAGTGGCACCAAGACACGAGAGAGAGAGAGAGAGAGAGAGAGAGAGAGACACACACACACACACACACACACACACACACACACACTCTGACTGACTGCTCTACAGCTTTAGCTAAGAGGCAGTTGGCTTTTAGCTCATTCGGTAGAAGCTCATGCACTAAGCTCCAAAGGTCCCCGGTTAAATCCTACCCGCCAACAACTGGGGTCTGTCAGTGTTACACAAGCTCTGTGCAAAACCAAGTATTACCTTAGGTGTCTCAAGTTGTCCATCAAAAATCATAAATTACTTTTGAAAATGTCGGCCCTTAACGGTTTGGGCCAGAGGTAACCAGCCGTCAGCAGCGGGAAATGAAGCAAATGGTGGTGGGGAATGTCACAAAACTGTAATCTCTGCAAAATTCAGTGTAGAATAAGAGAGAGTGTTAGCAAAACAGAGCGTGTGCACTTCATATACTCACGCATGGGCGCGTGTAAAAGGTGAGTGTGTTTGAGTACAGGACCGGGAGCCAGAGTCAGACCTGATGTCTGTTCTTTGTTCTGACCCTCACAACCTCTGTGGCCTTGAACAATTCACAACCTGTTCCTCGGTGTCCCCATTTGTAAAACAAAGATTAAACGAACAGGGGGATGTTAGCGATCCATTAAGTCCTATTTGGGATGGACATATTCTTCGTAATAGAATGTACGCCCTCTGCTGGCGGCCTGGCTCTGCAAGAGCAGAGAGAAAAATATTCTTGGGTCGTGGGCATTTAAAAAAAATCATGTGACAGAATGATGGATTTAAAGTTAAGCAGCCAGAATTGACAACCCCTTGGCATACTGAGCTCACACCAAGATGCAGTTAGTTCAAATGCTCCCTGGCACCAGTCGTTCCATCTGGGCAATGGTTAAGTAGCCCTTTTTCTTGCGCCAAAGGATGTTAGGACTGTGAGTGATGGATTGCAGAGGGCTGAGAAAAAAAGCAGTGAATGAGGAGGGGAAGAACCACAATCGCAGCAAAAAATTAAAAAAACCAAAACATTACAACACTAAACATAATCAGCTTTTCTTCTTCTACATGCTACCCAGTCAAAGGCAGAATGCTGCTTATTTTCTGATCATGTTCACAATGGGCTAGGTGCGGGATGAACAAAAATCCTACCCCAGAGAATGTACACTGCAAATACATCCAGTTTGACTCGAAGACAGTGGACAGAAAGCTGCCAATTTTGCTTCCAAGTGACACAGTTCTGCTATGCCTGCATATATGGTCTTCAGAGGAAATGGAGGGTTAATGAGACAGTTTAAGCTGCTATGTGATGCTAAGCAGTACCCATTCGTCTCCCAGTTCAATTTGGGTTATTTCCTACATACATTTTAAAAGTAAAACATTATCTTTCAGGCGCCATTGTACATGATAACCATTCACAGCAGAACACACATCTGAACGGGCAGAGTGTGAATGAATTGCCCTGGGCATGAGATTTGATTGGGTCAAAGCTTTGGTGTTTTACTCACCGTTAATCCCAGTGGTATGGATTGCCATTCACACCTAGACGTGTCATTAGAATATAAATCACACCGGGAGATAGCAGATGACATGTACAAAGCTATAGGCAGGTGGCACCCCCAAACCATCCCCTACCTGTGGATGTGATGAATGGGACCCAAATCAGGTGAAAACGCCACTGATGAAGTGCATCCCGCGAGTAGAGCTGGGTAAATACTGCGTGCAGTTACCAGTAAACATTGACATTTCTAAATGAGTTTATTCCAGCCCCATTCACACGCTTGTGCATTTGCTTTCCACAAACCCTTGTGCAATTGCATTTTACTTCCCTGTATGTTCATTGAATGAGAATTTGCAGATTTTCCTCATGCTTTAGGATATGGTGAACCAATTAGAGGGTTTTTTTTTCTCCTTCTTAAATTGCACTTTCTCCTTGGAATCTCTTTAATTCTTCTCCAAAACTATTTCTGTTCTTTTCCAACTATCCAGGCTCCCTTCACATCTAATTAAAATCCAACGCAGATTCCCAGAGGCTCCAGCGGGCAGCACTAGCTACCCAAGAAAAGAAAGGTTCTTCTAACAAGTGCTCAGGTCACATGGCAAAGCCCTCATCAGAAGCCCCTTGGTCTGCCTCCGTGCCTTGCTTTCACAGACTCTGTTCGCATTAAGCAATACCACAGTGAGCACTTCAGCACTTTTCAGTAAAATACGCTTCTGGTTCCCAAGACATTTTATTTAAAAAACACACACAGGAGTGAATGCTGCTTCCCAGTAATATGTCTGGGAACCCGGGGGTGATCTGCTGGGGCGGGGGATTGAGGTCAGGGATTCCCACTTTGAGGCTGGAACAATTTTTATAGTGGGGGTGCTGATGATGGAAACCATGTATTTAGTGTTTGTTATTACTACTACAAGCCAGGGGGTGCAGCAGCACCCCTAGTTCCAACACCATTGCTTTGAGGCAATGGAGCTACTTTGCACCTGTTATTGCAATAGCGCTGTTCTGCACATACCCTCCCTCCCCAATTTTGGAAATGGTTGAAGATTCTCATAGGTTTGCTGGCCCCCTGCTGGTTCAACTCTCAACCCCTCCACTACGGCAACATGTTAGTATCCTCAGAGGAGTTGGAATCTGGGGGTAGGTGGGGGGGGGATGATGCATGTTCCAGCTGCTGGCATGGGCTCATAGCACCTGGTCATATCACATATAGCAGAACCACGTTGGTTCCACTGCAAGCAGATCGCGGCTGACCACAGATGAGAGGGTCTATACTGTGCTAACCCCCAGCCCCCATCAGTTTGGAAACAGGAGAAAGAGAAAAGGATGATCAAGGCCAAAACCTCACCACCCTCCACCTATCACTTATCATGCAGGAAGTGGGATGACCAGATCCTAACCTATGATCCCCACTCAGAGTTTCAGAGGATGGTCCGAACAGCAAGCCAACCCACAATCCCTTTCAAAAAGGGGCTCTAGACAAAACTCTCTCTCTCTCAACCTCAACTAAGGCATTCAGTTAACCGCGTTCACGGCTGTCTTCGCTGTGAAAAAATAAAGTTGTCTTTTTACATGGAGAGAGCTAGCGCTCTCCAGGGACAATCCTAGTAGAGGCAAGGCACTGTAGTTTCTACCTGGATCTAGATAGTAGACATGAACCCCAGGCAGGAAGGGACAGAGTTGACTTTAACTAGCTACAGCAAAGGTAGAAACTGCCCATGCTTTGTCTCCGCTCGGATTTTACAAAGAGAGCCGTGTCGATGTAAAAACTCACCTTTTTGAAGGGAAGGCATAGCCCCAATCACTACAGTTAAACACCCCATCCCAGAGATTCCCGACAAAATTCCTCTATTCCAGTCTAAATTGGCTGGCAGTCGTCCTCCTTATTGTAAACTTGCCATGTTCATTAACACGAATCATCAGGGGGAGAAAAGTTTCCTAACATAGTGAAAAAATAAATCAAGGAAGATGAGCAGAGGCATTAGCACTTTCCCAGGTAATTAGCACTACATTTTTGAGACTGGTTCTTTGGCTCTGTGCAACCTGAGAGATCCCTACTGGATTGGAAGCAGAGAGAAGTGATGATGACACATCCATTCATCTCTCTTATTTAATTAGGAGCTAGGCTAAGGTGCAGATCACCATAGCATCTGAATTCCTGACAAACATCAGTGGATTTATCCTCAGGACTCCATGAGGGAGGGAGGGAAATCATCATCAGCCTGGGGAATGAGACACAAAGAGGTTAAGGGCCAGATCCTCAGCTGGCGTAGATCTCCATTGATTTCTATTCGTACCCGCTGAGGATCTGGCTCTCAGAATTTGATTTTCCAAATACTGAGCGTCCACTAGGGTACAATTCTCTACTGCACTAAGCCTTGTGTAATCATCAAAATGGTGCGAAGTGAGTGCAGAACTGTGGGTGTAGCCTTTGATACCAACTTTGCACTGGCCTACATGACTCCTCCAGGATTCAGGGAATCAGGCCCATTGACTTCAGTCGAGCTCTTCCGGGGGTGGTGGTGGGGGAAATCAGACCTGAAGTGGTTTGCCCAAAGTCAGACAGCGAGACTGCAGCAGAAGCAGGAATAGAACCAGATCTCGAGTCAGTCCAGTGGCCTATTGATCAGACAAGCCTTCCCTTTTCTAGGGATGGTTTTCATTTAAGCATGAAATAAGTGCGAGACAAGGAAGGAGGAGGAGCAGTGGGGAAAGCAAAAGACAGGTATTTTGAAAGGAGCTACAGAAGACTTATGCCCATCTGATCGAAGCTGCCCTGGGCTATGGTGCTAACGCCATTTTGTGACTTTCTGGCCTTTAAATGGTTGAAAAGAATTTTCTGTTGGTTGGGTTCACTCAAAAATAAAATAAAAAATAAATAAAATCAGCAACTACCAAGATATTATTTGTAGCTGTACGGCAAAGCAAATAAGGTTTATCTTGGTATTCCACCCCCTTCTCCTCCGAAACAAAAATTAAGTTTACCAATTTCCTTCCCAATCTATTCCGTTGAGGCCTTTTTTTCCCATTCAAACCAGTGGCAGAGCGAGCCTGGATAACCATTCAGAAGACAGCTTCTCCAAGAACATTTCCTATTAGAAGGGGACATCAGAAAGCAGCAAGAATTGTTAGGATTGACAAAGCGCATTGTTTTAAACAAGAGATTACAAAGGAGGAACATGGAGCAGAAGCCTGTCTTGGGGTCTAAAACGGAACAAAAAGCAAATGTGTAGCACAAGCAGGAACGTTGGGACAAGATATTGGTTCTGTGACCATTAACAAGCATGGGCAGGAAAGACAAAATTATAATTCCGTCAAAAAAAAAAAGACTGTTAACACAAGACTCAATGCAAGGGAGCAGCAATGGATGAAAGAAACCCAGTGCTGTTAGAAAGCTCCTCAAGGACCTAGTCCTGGAAGGTGCAGCAAGCCACCAATCCCCGCTGAAGTCAATGGGACGGGAGGGTGCTCAAAAACCTCATATGATCAGCCCACCCTGACAATGCCAGGAGGCAGCAAAAACAAAAAACCAAAATGCCAATGCAGTCAGAGCTGCGAATGCGGAAGCGTCACAACGCGCAGCATCTCTGCACAGCTCTGAGCAGACTGCCCCAGGAATCCTGGGTGAATTTGGGGCACCTCAGGGCCAGAAAGATGTAGACAAACTGAAGAGGGGTTCAGAGAAGAGAAACAAAGAGCTGGGGGGGGGGGTTGATTTACGAGGACAGATTAAAAAGAGAAGCATGTAGATCTTGACTAAGAGATCACTAATTAGGAGACGGTAAGAGCTGACAGCTCTCTGAAAAGTGCTAACAGCAAGGAGGGAGAGAATTTATGTGGTAGGATAGAGGGGGTATAACTAGGAGCAATGGAATTAAATCAGGAGAGAGAAAATGTTGGCTGAATATCAGAAAGATTCTCTTGACAGCGAGACAAATTAGATTGTGAATTACCTCCAGAGGGAAGTGGTGGAAGCCCCATTGTGTGGCATTTAAAACTAATGCCAGCTGGTTACGGCAGAAAAAACACAGGACCTTTTTTTTTGTATTATGGTAGCACTTAGGGCAGGGCCCTCTTGTGCTAGGCACCGTCCAAAATCAGAGTGAGCCAATCCCTGCCCTCAAGAGCTTTCAGTCTAAACAGGCAAGACAAAGGGTGGGAGGGGAGAACAGAGAGGTGATGTGACTCACCCAAGGTCAGACAACAGCTCAGTAGCGGCACCGGGAATAAAACACAGATCCCCCAAGTCCCAGTCCAGGGTCCTGTCCATTGGACGATGCTGCCTCTCAGTGTACACGAAAACAGCGTCTCTAAACATTTGTTTGTATTCTGAACGGCTGTTTGGTTTGCATACGTTAATACCCCCTAGTATTTGCTATCCACAGATATTTGTGTAAATAGGTTCACAAGACTGCCTGCTGAATAGCCGTTCCTGCGATGACTGAGGTATTCGCATGAAGAGAAGAGCACACCTGTGGGAAGAGTAAGTTGCTATCCACTGTTCTCCAGTTTAAGAAGTATCAGTCATCCAGGCAGGGAGTGGAAACCCTATCATGTGACTTAGGTATCATAATAGGGAGCTCCCTATAGCTCCAAAGCTCCAGGTAGTAACCAGTTTTTATGTCCATTTTACAGTAGCCTCTCTCATGCCCTCTCCTTTCTAAGCGAAACTCCCTGGTGGCCCAGTGTGAATAAATATTTAAACTTCTCTTTGCAGGCCAACAAGTTCTTTTCCCTCTTCTTTTGACCTATGTTACCATTTCTTCTGAGATACTAGGAAAGACCTAGGAAATGCTGCATGAGCAGAAAATCCATCTGGACTATGGATAAATGAACTGAAATGCCTATCCAACTCTAAATTACAGAGGCAGAAAGGTTCACTCAAATTAAACTAGTTTTGGGACCTTTCCTGAAAATAGTTTGAGGGATTTGCAAAACTGCATCCCCGGGCTTCCCCCCCCCCCCCATCTCTAATATACACTTATGTGATCTGGTGTGTGGGGGGGGTGTGTGTATAGAGAATGCAAGTGAGCGAGCGCATCTATGTGCAGCATATGGGCCTGATTCTCAGTAATCATGGCCCAGTTTTTAAAAGGTATTTAGACATTGCTCCACTCAATGCTGCAAAGCCTAATACCTTTACAAATCTGGGCCCATATCCCTTCACTTGAGGTGTGAATGGAGTGAGAGAGGAGTAAAGGCGGTGTTAAGCCACTTTTGTTTCTCCCATATTCAGGGGCTATGCAAGACACTGCCCAGCCCCCCTCTATAAATCAGAGCAGCCACGAGGCTGCTCTAACTTAGGCTCTGTTAGCCATAACCCTTGGAAAGCAGAAAAGTAGTGTAGAAGACTCTGGCTATAACCCCGAATCCACCCCCTATGCAAATTCTATACCATCTGGGGAGCCCTTTTATACAGGGAGTATCAGAGGGTGTATTTCCACCCACTTTAAGTCCCCTTTACTCTGTCAGTGTGGTATACAGAGGCCTTATATAACAGGCCTCACATGTACTAAATATACTTAGGGTGAAATGTTTATGAAATAAAACATCACATTTAGATACTTCTTCCCTTCTCCACAGTCTCTTGCCTTGTTTTGAGTCCTTTCCAATTCTTAACATTTTTTATCATCTTTTATTAATTAATCAGCTTTCAACAGTCAAAGCATTCTTCACAGGAAATGTAAAGAACCTCAACGTACTTTGGTTGGAATAACAAGTTCACTGCACATTAAAAGGTGTTGAGATAAAGGCTGTTAGGTATTCCAGGCCCCTTTCTTTCACAAAGAGAGAAACAGTAGGTTTTTTTCTTCCTAGCCATCCTCTTTGTTAAAGTTTACATGCCCTTCATTTATCTCTTTCATGTCCCTGCTACACAACTGAATGACTTGTAGGATTTCAAGGATATCACTCCTTGCAAAAAGGATCTGAAAATCATCTAAGTTAGACCTTCCATAAGAATCTGTATCTTCTACGTGGACTGTGAGTGACAATTGGCTTTTCTTCTCCATAGAGCAGAAGTGGAATGTAAGAAGGTGGTTTTCTAGGAATGGCAATATGTGTTTGGCTAAAACAATTACTGGCTTCAGTGATTCCAGGGTGAAGCCAAAATGGAGACAACCAAATCTATTTGTGCTGGTTTCCAGCTCAAAACTGCAGACTCAAGAGTTTCAGGTAGGCATCCAAAGTAATGCACACTCATCACTACTAGATTGTAAGTTCGGTGGGGCAGGGACCATCTTTGTACAGCCCCTTGCACTGTAGGGTCCTAGTTCATAACTAGGCTCTTATGTGATATGGTCATATAAATAATACAACAACAACAACAGAGTTATGCAAATGACTGATTTTTCTGGTTTGCTGGCTATTCCACCACACCCCCCAAAAAAAGTTTGTTTTGGGTCAACCCCAAACAAACATTATCTGAAATTTCATTCCAAAATTTTTTCTCAAGTGATTCAAATGAGCTTTTATGTTTTTACATTTTCTTTAATACAAATTGAAGGAAATTTCTAAACAAAAAAGTAATTTAAACTAAAATAAAAAATCAGAACGTTTCATTTCAAAAACATCACCATGAAAAAAAAAATCCCAGATATAAAAAAAATTGACCAAAGCAATTTGGGAAAATCTCCATGTATTTTGCAAAGTGTTCTGGTCAATCTGAATTTGCATTTTTTGCTAAAAAAAAAAATGTGGCCAAAAACACCTTAACTCATTAATGCCCAACTTCCACGTGTAAAAGACAGGATCTCTTATCTTTAGAGATGAGCCTGGGCTGCAAAAATATGGATCCAGACTTCCTGCGATCTCTGCAATGTTAAGATTTGGGGTTTAGGAGCTAGTCCACCTCTGCTTATTTTTCCCCTCCCAATGTACCTGTGAAATGTTATATTGGAAAAAAAAAATGCTCCCTTTCTCTCTGTATTGCTTTAAGGGAAAGCTGGCGTGGTTACTATAGGACTACAAGAAGTTGTTTTCAGGCAGCAGGGGGAAGGTTTCCCCCTGAAAATAAAACTGCTCTGCACTGAACTAATAATAAAACAGTCATGAAATTTTCTGAAAGTTTCCTTATCCCGTTGCCCTCCTCCCATCACTTTTCATTTTTCAAAGAGCTTTAGAGACCGTAACTAGTTTTTCTTACCTGCCTTAGAGAAGTAGAGTAAGTATGGTCATCCCAGTTTGATAGAAGAGGATATTGAAACACAAATAGCCCAAGCTAAGTCTGCCCTTAAAATGCTACAGAGGCACAGCTGTAGCACTTCAGTGTAGATACTTACTACAGCAACTTTGCTGGTAATCCATCTCCCCAAGATGTGGTAGCTAGGTTGAAGGACAAGTTCCTCTGTTCAGCTATTGCTGTTTACACCAGAGTTTATGTCAATTTAACTATGTCTCTCGAGGGTGTGGATTTTTTACCTCCTGCCTCACACACACCAGTGAGACGTAGCTAGGCCTGTGTAACTTTTCAGTGTGGACCAAGCCCTTAGATAATTAGCCCAATGTCATAGAAGGAGTGGGAGGGATTGAACCTAGAAGTCCTGTCTCTTAGGGTATGTCTACACTACAGGACTTCTAGGTTCAATCCCTCCCACTCCTTCTATGACATTGGGCTAATTATCTAAGGGCTGGTCCACACTGAAAAGTTACACAGGCCTAGCTACGTCTCACTGGTGTGTGTGAGGCAGGAGGTAAAAAATCCTGTGCTCAGAACAGCAGACTAAGAATTTGGAACAGATTATCTCCCTGCCCAAATAAGAACCTGCTGTCTAGAAAGTTCATTCCCAAAACTAAGCTGATGTTTTCTTTTTCTTTTGCGGGGTGGGAGAGGATGGGAGGAAACTGATTAGTTTTGCTACAGCTTCTTAAAAAAGAAGTTTCACAGAAGATTTTCATTGAAATTTTTCTCCCTGTCTTTATTTTTTCCACCTGTTCTACGGGTCTCTTATTTTTAGATTTCCCTCCCCCACTTCATACGTTCCAGTTGCAGCCAGAACCAGAAAAGCTGTAACACTGCATCTGTTCTTGGGGTTGTTTCTGTCTCAGATCAGGAAGCCCCACACGAAACTCCGTTCTCATCAGATTCCCAGCCTAGACACAAGCCATTCTAAGAAGCATCTGAAACTTTTTGAGGCTCATTCTTCGCTACTGGTAATATAAATTCACCATCCCTATTATCTTTAATCAGATCACACTTGCCTTTGAATACCTGGGGTGAAATCCTGCCTCCACTAAGAATACTGCCATTGATTTCAACGGGACCAAGATTTCACCCAAGAGCTTTTTATAAGTGAATCTGTTATTTAGGTCAGTGGTGCAGTTTCCCTTTTCAAGTGGCGGCACAAAAGCAGGAGAAATTGGGACACATTAGCTTGAGTAGTCATGGGGTTAGCTTTACAATAATGCATATCACATCCACATGAACGCTGAAAGAACACAGCCTAGGTAATGGCCTTGTGTTCACAGCCAAAGGAAATGTTAATTAGAGCTGATTGGAACTCAGGATTTCAATTCCACAGGAAATCCTGACATTGAGATTTCCTTTCATCCCAATCGGAAGAGAGAAAAAAAAGTCAACATTCCCTGCAAAACAAAACTTCTGAAAAATTTCATTTCAACAGGGGCAATGCACTTCATTCAATATTTGCATTAGAATATAAAAGAGGAAACAGTCAAAAGAAAGAAAGCACCTCAATATTTATCAAAAATGTACACTAAAATCAATACATTCCTGCCAAGTGTTTTGATGTCACAAAGTATTTTCCCCAATGGAAAAGCATGCCAGCAGAAATGTTTCGACCAGCTCTAGCGTTAATGCTCAGAGGACTCCTTAAGCTGAGGTCTCCAATTTTACTGTCTGTGGTTTGCAGGCAGTTTTAATGAACAGCAGCACTGTGACCTGTTGGATTCTGACCCCTCTCTGTCTTTTATGGGCACAGATTTAAATTTTCAGGGCCACAGGCAACACTGGAGAAGAGATGCTGGTCTGAGTCTCAGAATCTATTAGGATAGTGATTTAGCTGAGTGGAGACATCCATTCATTAGAAGGAATTGCAGTGAAAACAAAACATGACATGAGTACCAGAGCTCTGTTGACAATGCAGGAGACATGAGCACCTCAGTAGTTCTAAAATTAAATTGTGTTCATTAAAAAATGCCAGTTTTATTGATACTAAAAGTCTGCAAACTCTATAGGGTCTGTCCACCCTGGAACTCGAACATAGTCAGCTAATGAATTCATATATTGGCCCTGGAATGTAGATCTGCAAGATTATACCCACTTCACAGACCAAGAAGTTGAGGCACAGATTTAGTAACATGCTCCAGGACACACAACTAATGAGTCCCAAAGCCAACAATACAATGCACTCTTCTGCAATAACCACGGCAGGCATTTGCTTCCCAAATACACCATTCTGTGTGGCATGGCTGGAAGTTACAACATCCCCTGCCCCATCCCACAGATGGTGACCCTGAAAATATTTTTGATAAAGGAATAAACCAGGCACATTTTAGAAGAGCCTCAAATTGGCCTAGAGATTGAACCCAGAAATAATTGCAGGTATCTTCAAGTGATTTGCAGATCCAGTCAGATAGCTAGCTGTCTTAATGCCATAAAATGCACCCTAAATTATCTGCAATGGTAAAACTGTACTCATACCTGTCTTCAGATATTAAATCCAATGTTATTGTTGCCTCTTTGGCCTGAGGGGTGAGCCAGACTGAGTCCCTGCAGGGTTGTTTCCAGTAGGATGAGAAAGGGCTTACATCAGGCATATTCTCAGACTAGCTTGTTTATTTACAATAAGTGCACACAAAGTCCAGTAGAAATAAACAAATAATTTCTTTCAGAAAACCCCATTTCTGCCCCTTCCTCAAGCTCTGTGCCCAAAAAGCTCCATCTCTCTGCTTCCTTTCCGGGTTACGCTCACAATCCCTTCTTCCAGGCTTTCTGCCTCTAATCAATATCCTAGCCCCTGCATTTACAACAAAGGAAGACACTTGTTTTTCTTCACATAGACACTTGCTACAGTGAGGGAAGAGATTTCTCCATTGTAGTAGATCCACCCCCTTGAGAGGCAGTAAATGGAAGAATTCTGTCAACCTAGTTGTGTCTACACTGGGGCTTAGGTTGGCTTAACTGTCTCTCAAGGATGTGAATTTGTCACACTCCTGAGTGATGTAGCTAGGTCGACTTAAGTTTTAGGTGTAGACCAGGCCTCTGACCTACCATCCAGCCTACTGCCTTAGGCAATAGTACCACAGCCCTCAGCTGTTTTTATGACATAAAAGGCCAAGTCTACACTAAAAAGATAGTCTGACCCCACCTACATTGCTCAGGGGTGTGAAAAATCCACACCCCTGTGTGACATAGGTAAGCCAACCTAAACTCCAGTGTAGACAGCACTAGGGGTATGTCTACACTGGCAGACATACAGAGCCGGCAGTTACTGCACCGCTCAGAGAGCGCTGAAGGGAAACTGCTGTTGTGCATTCACACTGTCAGCTGCCTATGCAATAGCGTGTTCACACTTGCAGCAGTATTCGGAGCGGTGCACTCTGGGCAGCTATCCCACAAAACATCTCTTCCTCTTCTGCCGCTAAGAGTTGTGGGAAGGCGGAGGGGGTCAGGGGCATCCATCTCTGGAGATATTTAAGAGTAGGTTAGATAAATGTCTATCAGGGATGGTCTAGACAGTATTTGGTCCTGCCATGAGGGCAGGGGACTGGACTCAATGACCTCTCGAGGTCCCTTCCAGCCCTAGAATCTATGAATGCCCTGTTATGCATTGCTTCGCATTCCAGCAATACTTGTGCTTTTGTCGTCATTTGGCGCCATCTTTCAATGGTTTGTGTACTGTGTGCTCTGCTCTGCCTCTTTGGGCTGCAGGCATGGATTAATCAGAAGGGGTATTTCTCAATGGTTGTCCAGGGGCTTGTGGATCACCATTGGCGTTTCACGGACATTAACGCAGGCTGGTCCAAAAAGATTCATGATGCACGAGGAAGCTGCAAGCAGGGACTTTCTTCCCGGACCAGAAGATCACCGTTAGGGAAGTCGAAATGCCCATTGTGATCCTGGGAGACCCTGCCTACCCCTTAATGCTGTGGCTTATGAAGCCATACACAGGGCACCTTGACAGCAGCAAGGAGCAGTTCAACAACAGGCTGAGCAAGTGCAGAATGGCTGTTGAGAGTGCTTTTGGCCATTTAAAGGCCCGCTGGTGCTGCCTATATGGGAAGTTGGACCTGGACAATGACAATATTCCTATGCTTATAGCCGTATGCGCCATAATATTGTGAGGGGAAGGGTGAAAGCGTCACCGTATGCTCAGGAGTGCAGTGCTTGTAATGCTAGGAGGTGACTGTGGTTGGTGCAGATGATGAACCGTGACGGTTTAAGAAAATTGCCTGAGCTCTGTTTGCTTTCAAACTAAAACAATTTGTTTATTAAAAAACACCCACAGGAGGAAAAAGAGACAGAAAAAACAAACAAACAAAACCCACCACATCAGCAGTGAGGGGAATGGGGGAAGGGAGGGTCCCAGGAGGAGATGGGGTCCTGGGATGGTTAAAGATTTGTGTTTGTCCAATTATCATATCCAACCTTCTCCTTTGGAGTACAGTGCAGTGGGTACTGTACTTCGGCAGGGCTAAACTGGAGCAGGACGGGTGTTGAGTGCAGTGGGTACTGGGAGTCCGTGGGGCTGGACTGTGACGGGGGGGGGGGGAGTAGAATGCAGATGGGAGGCAGGAGGCTGATAAGAGTGTTGGCGGTGTCTGGGGGGCGCATGGGAAGGAATTTTTTTGACAGCGGCTGCAGCAGTAGCGTAGCTAGCGGGGTGCAGGGGAAGCAGCCGCTTCCCCTCACCCCTTTTCCCAAAAGCGGCACCTTTCCAAAGGCAGCCGCCAGCCGGAGGAGCAAGAGGGGGCGCAGGCTGGCCGCCCGCAGCACAGCTGGAGGAGCGAGAGGGGAGTGCAAGCTGGCCGCCCGCAGCACGGCCGGAGGAGCAGGGGGACGCAGCATGCGGCCCGGCCCCGCAGCCGGAGGAGCGGGGGGGGGGGGGGCGCGGGCGGGCCGCCCACAGCGCGGCCGGCAGCCAGGGGGGGGCGGCGGGCGCGCGGCGGGAGGAGCAGGGGGGAAGGGGCGCAGCATGGTGGCCCGAGGAGCGGGGGGGAGGGGCGGTCAGCGGTGCAGCCGGAGGAGGAGCCAAGGGGAGGGCGTGGCCGGAGGAGGAGCCAAGGGGGGGGCTTTTTTAGGTTTGCTCCCCCTCCTCTTAAAAGCTGGCTATGCCACTGGGCTGCAGGGGAGAGCGGGCGCGGAGCTGCTCGGATTGCAGTGCTAGTACCGCCTGGAGCATGTCCGCTTGGCGCTCCATGACGTCTAAGAACCTCTCTGTGACTTTGTTCTGGCACGCCGCATTCTCCTTTTAGTCCCTCTTCTCATTGTCCCACCACTCCTTCAATTCTTGTTTTTCGGCCGTGGAGTGCATCATGACCTCACGCAGAAAGCCCTCTTGAGTTTTTCATGGTTTCTAGTTCTATGCAGCTGTTCAGCCGGCGACAACAAAGAGGGAGGCTGGGCTCCCAAGGTCATATCTGTGAAGCCAAAATGCAACGTTTTACAGCAGCAGTATTGTTTGCAACACAACACAGCCACTATTCACATACCTGTCACTATCTGGCTGACCCCAGGCAAGCACACATGAGCCACAAGACCCCCAAAATGGTGGGTAACCACAGGGGCAGGGGAAAGGAGTGTTCCAGAACCGTACTGTACACTAGGCGTGTGGCTCTTGGGGAGAGCCAGCACTGTAGCGGGGTGGGGGGGCTTATAATCATTCCTGTCCTCACATTTTCCAAAGGCTGTGTTCATTATGGAAGATCTCGCTGCTGAGGGTGAGCAGAGAATCAAGGGAGGGTCTTCTCCAAGACTGTGGCTTCCGCCCTGGCCCTTATGCAGCTCGCCTGTGTGTGGCAATAGTCCCCCGTCCCCCATGAGGGCAGAGTGGCACAGGAAAGTTACCATTATTGGTGTAAGAAACAAAGCAGCACTGCCAAGGAACCTGCGACAGTGGATTGCCCAATATCTCCACAAGAGTTTCCTGGAGATCCCCGTGAAGTGAGGGAGAGTCAATCAACACCCTGTTCTGCCGCTCAGACTAAGCATGTGGGGGTATGCGCATCATACAGACACAAGCCTGCTTTCTGCAACCCTCCTGCCCTCAACAACTCGCCTCAGTGATTCTGTGGTAAACCCAGGACAAACAGCTACAAAGGTGGGGGGAGGGCAGTAATTAGTCCCAGAGGGTTAAAAGGCCTCTCCCAATCCACTGAGGAGAGAGAACCACAGGAAAACAAGTTACAGCTGGAAAAGGGGTTACTAGGGAACTAATTAGGTTCAGCTGGCTCCAACTGCTTGAGACCTTTTTAAACCCAACCCTGCGTGGAAGGAGGGGGGGGTGAGAGAAGCTGCTAGTAGGCTGGGTGCAGTAAGACACTGAACCCTTCCAGCAAGGAAGGCTGCACTCCCTCCCCAGAAGGGAGGGAAAACAAGCACAAGGGATTGACTGGGGAAACGAATAGCCGGACCCTGTGCTACCTGTAAGGATCTGCCTTGCCCAAGCCTGTGTCTCCAAGGCCAAAAGGACTGAGCCTGCTGAGGAGAAGAAGGTACTTTGTCACAATTCTCAAAAATCGAAGCCACTTACCAGGGGCTTCCTCTCCTGTTTGCACTTCCCCAAGATCCGACAGCTGTGACTGGCTAGCCTCCTCCGGGGCAGAGAAGAGCTCCTGGCTGCATGCATCTCTGACCTCCCAATCGTCCTCTGCCTCTAGGTCCCCCTTCCCTGCCCCTCCTCGTCCAAGATTTCCTCCTCCTGGCTCAGGCCACTCTCAACTGGCATGCAAGCCACCGAAGTATCCACAGTGGCCTTCGCAATGGAGGTGGGGTCGCTGAGTATTGCGTCCAGCTCTTTGTAGAACCGGCAGCTTGTGGGTGCAGCACCGGAGCAGCGGTTTGCTCCCGCGCCTTGTGGTAGGCGTTCCGCAGCTCCTTCACGTTGACCCTGCACTGCAGTGTGTCCCGGTCATGGCCCCTTTTCTGTCATGCATCATAAAATCTGACTGTAGGTATCCTATGGCTGGAGTGCAGCTGGGAGTGGGCAGCCTCCTCTCCCCAAATGCTGACGAGGTCCAGCAGCTCGGCATTGCTCTAAGTGGGGGATTGCCTGGTGCGTGGAACAGGCGTGGTCACCTGGAAAGATGCGCTGAGACCACTGCATGTGTGACCGAGCAGACAGGAAGGGGACTTTCAAAATTCCCAAGGAATTTAAGGAGTGGGGTTCACAGTTGGTCACCTGTGGGCAGGGCAGTAGAGTTCAAACCGATGACCAGAGAGGCGAGAACAAGCATTGTGGGACACTTCCTGGAGGCCAATCACAGTGCAGTAATTGACCAGGGTGTCTGCACTGGCACCGCAGCGCTGTGGTCCTGGCACAGAAAGCTGCTTTACTGTGCAGAAACTTGCCAGGGTAGACAAGACCTAGGTTGATGGAAGAATTCTTCTGTCAACTTCGCTACCACCTCTTGGAGAATTGGATTAACTCCAGTGATGGGAGACCCTGTTCCATTGCTATAGGGAGTGTCTACACTGAAGTACTACAGCAGCGCCGCTGGAGCGGTTTAAGTGTAGACGTAGCCAGAAGAGAGGCTGATGGCTCCTTCTGTCGAGCCTGAAAGAGTACTTGGAACACCCATTGGCTATAGTGAGGTTTGTGATAATCTTTGGATCCAAGATCCAGCTGCTGGCAGCCACAAGCATCTTTCAGTAGGATAATGTTTTTCAAAAATCAGGCCCACGACTTCCTAAAATGCAACATGGCCAAAAAGCCTCCCAATGCTATTGAAAAATACTCAGCAGCTAGAAATAGAATGAAAATCTCTTATATGCCCATAGACACATAACTGAGTGTCTATTCTTCATACATGCTGCTCATAGAAGTCCCAGTGACCAAGGGAGAACATTATTCTCATCTGGAGTACTGTGCCCAGTTTTGGGCTCCGCGCTACAAGGAGGATGTGGAAAAATTGGAAAGAGTCCAGCGGAGGGCAACAAAAATGATTAGGGGGCTGGAGTACATGACTTATGAGGAGAGGCTGAGGGAACTGGGATTGTTTAGGCTGAAGAGGAGAAGAATGAGGGGGGGATTTGATAGCTACTTTCAAGTACCTGAAAGGGGGTCCCAAAGAGGATGGATCTAGACTGTTCTCAGTGGTATCAGATGATAGCACTAGGAGTAATGGTCTCAAGTTGCAGTGGGGGAGGTTTAGGTTGGATATTAGGAACAACTTTCACTAGGAGGGTGGTGAAGCACTCAAATGGTTTACCTAGGGAGGTGGCAGAATCTCCTTCCTTTTAAGGTCAGGCTTGACAAAGCCCTGGCTGGGATGATTTAGTTGGGGATTGGTCCTGCTTTGAGCAGGGGGTTGACTAGATGATCTCTTGAGGTCCCTTCCAACCCTGATATTCTATGATTTTTCATCTGCAATTTTGCCACAGTAGTTTTTGGTGCAATGAACTGCAATTTCCCTACTGCCTATCAGGTCTGAGATGAGTGTCTGCATACAAATAGAACAGCTGCCAAGCTTATTCATTAGGACCATCATACTACATGGTAAAGTTAATTTAACTAATTGTCAGCATCTAAATAGTGCCAATATCTGAGCAGGCTCACTTTCTGCTGCTGGTTCTTTTGGAAATTCTGATGCTCATGCCAAATTTTCTGGTTGCCTTCTGTTGCAAGATTTCTCATATGGCTTCTGGTGGCTACTTTAGTCTCATTTTGCTCTTGGTTTTTGCTCTTATGCCTAGGGATGTTGTGAAGGCTAAAAGTATAAGGGAGCTGTAAAAGAATTAGAGAAGTTCATGGAGGATAGTCCATCAATGGCTATTAGCCAAGATGGTCAGGCTTGCAACCCCATACTTCAAGTGTCACTAAACCTCTGACTGCCAAAAGCTGGGATGGGACAGCAGCGGATGGATCGCTCAATAATTGCCCTGTTCTGTTCATTCCCTCTGAAGCATCTGACAGTGGCCAGTGCCAGAATGCTAGGCTACATTGACTATTCATCTGACCCAGCATAGCCATTCTTAAGGTCAGGCAACAGCTGTGCCAGACACCTGGCTGGACCCCTGTGTAGAATTAACCAATCAGGTGTGTGTTTGTGTGGTGTGATTGTCCTCTTCGTCACCAAACCACTACCTCAGAGTGACATATAAGCACCAGCTCTACTTAGTCATCTCCCCTTAACCAAACTTGTAGAACCTGTTATTTCTCCAGTGGAGACTGGCTCTTTGCCTATCTGACAGCAACAGAACTCGGAATTGATAAGCCCCAGATGTCTGTGGAATAGACAGCCTATTCTGACAATGAGCTGCCAACTTCTCATTTCAAACATGTTGTGCAAGGTTTAAAAATAAAGTCATCAGGGGCTGGCATTGCTGATCTTAGACAGTTTGCGAGAGTGGGGATTTAGAACATACTCTTGGTTTTTTTTTAAGTGATATTGCTGTTATTGTGGCCTTTGGGTCCCCAATGTGCTGGGGACGGACGGACGCACACACACAGTTCCTGCCCCCCAAAGAGAATTAACCTAATTTACCTAGGTACTTTGAAAAAAACATATATTGTATGTCAGCCAGGATTTTGAGGGTGGTCTGAGCCCATCCAGCATCAATACACACCACATCCACATAGGGGAGTCCCGAGATATAGGTTTGTTTTTTAAGTATATAAACACTCTTCCCATTGAGCTGTCCTCAGACAAATGTATGCCTCTTCTGCCCAGAGAGGCATTTAGGTTCAGGTGTATAAAAGTATTATTCTCTCTGAAACTGTGTTTACTTGCATAGAAAATGAGTCTGAGTAATCCAAAATTACGGAAAACATTGATCAATCCAAAAAGCTTTATTAGTGTGGCCTGGCTGTAGGTTCTTAACAAGGACAGGTTCTTCAATCAATAGCCTAATTGTCTTCCTGGCTTGTGTAGCTTTCAGCTACAGTCACTGATTAATCTCCCAAACTAACAGAGGTCACTCAGCAAGTGAGTTAAACCTTCATGGATTGATCAACAGGCCTCCAAGGATTTTCTGCTCGAGTTCGGTGAGAGTGGTAATGCACTTGACAGCATGTGCATCATCCAGACCATAGAAGCATCCCTGCTCCTGCAACGCCATGGGAGTTGTCACGAGTGTATTTTTTTTCCTGTGGGAAAGAATGGCTTTCAGCTTCTCTGAGGATGACGATGCACTGCCGTAGATGTCCATGCCAGCAGGGTACTGTCATCTGGCATCATTTTTCCTTTGCTTCTTGACTTAGAGCCTTCTCCTTCCTTTCCAGACCTTGCTTCTAGCATAGCTTAAATCTCTGCTTTATGTTAATTCTCTTTGAATCAATATCTTTAAATACTATTGAAACAAAAACTACGGAAAGCAGCAAAACATTCTACTGCTACTCAACCCCTCAGCAACTCCCTACCAGCCTCCCATACCTCTCACTTGCACATATGTTTCCTCTTTTAGATACAAGATAAATTCTTCCCCTATCACACAACCTTCTTCAGATTTGCCATTAATCTTATAAACAAGATGTTCATAGGAAGAAGCTTCTGTCGTGTCAGAGCAATTTATTAACAGTGGGGCACAAGAGCTTTCCTACTGTCTAAAGGATCAATCTCTTTGGCTGACTGGGGCAGTGACAATATGTATATATATTTTTGACAGTGACATGCAAAGGAAAACCAAACTGGCTTTGTGCCCTTCTCTGCAGTTTTAAGATGTACAAGGGAGGCCTGGAAAAATTGGTGGTTTGGTTTTTCCTGCTTGGCATCAATGGCGCAACACTGATTTATAGCCATATCCTCAGTGGCTTTTGGTTCTTATTGGCCTGGAATATTATTTAAGGGACGAGAAAACTAGTAGGTTTGTGACCTCACAGTTACTAAGGAATTGTAATATGATTAATGGTCCACTCCAGTCCCTAGGGAAATAGAGGAACAGTACATGGGAAGTGAGAACTTGGCAGATGGTTGTTAGAGAATGGGCTATACACGGAGACGCAACGGATTGATTTCAAGAGCAAAGTGCTAAAGAAGTCCTCCCAGAAAAAAGGGAAGATGAGACAATTCTGAGATCTCCAAGGTTAAAAACCAACAGCCAGAAAGACCCAAGCCCCTTCAGGCCTTGCAAGTTTTTACTCTCTTAGATGGTCCAGCCACAGGGTGAGGTGAAGGCAGAGGACAAGTATACACGGAGGCCTGGTCTACACAGATTTTGTACCTGTATAGCTATTTGGGTTAGGGGGTGTAATTTTTACTAATAGTTATAGTGATACAACTCCTACTGCACATACAGGTCTTTCATCTTAAAAGGTATCATATAACTGTATAACTTATTCTCCTACCTGTATGAGAATAGCTAGACTGGTATAAAACACCTTTATATAACTGCATCCACACTGGAGGGTGTTTACTGCTCTAGCTATACCGGTATAGTTAGACTGGTACAAGCTGTGTTTAGACAAGCCCTTAGTCAATGTGTTAAACATATAGGGGTAGACCCTCAGCTGATGTAAGTGGTCATAGCTCCATGGAAGTCCATGGAGCAGAGGATCTGCCATATATATGAGAGACCTAAGAAGCGGCACAAAGCTATTTGAAGGTCACATTTCAGACATGTGTATTGAAGAAAAATCATGTTGCTCTTTTATTTATCATTTATGATTAAATTTACCCCTGGATGGAAGACCTGAAGAGGCCTGCGTAACATTTGAACCCTATTTTGAAGGCGTAAGTAGGATTTAGACCTTGTGCCAGCTTTCAGCACAGGGGTGAATTTCACCCTTGACGAACTGTTCAGGAAAATAAGTTGTCCTACCCATGGCCACAAGGGACCAACTTCTGGTGCCTGTATTCATAGTGAGTAGCTTCTCACTCCATGAGTGGTCCCAATGACTTCAATGAAATCTATGGGACTATGGTACTTGTGGTTTAAGGTTCTATCTAGCACAAATAAGGTTCTCTCAGCCCAGCCCATCGAAAGTGGAGTAGATACAAAGTTTCATCCAGGCGAGCATTATTCTGCCCTCTTATTCATGCTGAGATGGGTCTGACCCCACAGGTAGCCCCATTGAAATGGATGGAGGTACCTACAGAGTAGGGCACTGCTTGATGTAAGCAATGTGGCAGAATCAGATCCTTTGTGCTTTCAGATGAGCCTAGTCTAAGCCCACCCATAACTGGAGTCCTCCACGGTTATGGAATTGTAAGTGTGATGGCCATTGCACTATACTCCATTGTTTTCCCAGCTTTGCTCATGACACCCATAAAACAAAGAGCCAGGAATGGAGAGAGCTGACCTTGAAAATCTGCTTACATCTAAACTATAATAGCCAGGAAGGGATTTTGTTCTGTTTGCTTATTTCAAAGCATGGGCTGCACTTTTGTGTAATTTGGAGTTCTCCCTTTGAAGTTCTTCTCTTTCCAACTTCTGCCTCCAGCTGCAAGAGGGAATAAGATATCAACGGAAAGTTTATTTCTTAGCTATCCGCCCTGCCTGCACAAATGCTCCCTTTGTAATCTGGGGGCTGAGTGGAAGCTCGTTAGAGACCATTAACATTTGCATTACAGCAGGGTAAATCTCACCCTAGGGTTTGCTAACTGGCTAATATTCGCATAGAAAAATAGAATAAAAAAAATCTAAGAAGCATTTCTGAGCCCTCTGAAATTGTAATTAATAAATATGCTGAGAGCAGCAAATGGACTGTATAACGGCATTTGCATTTTCAGCCAAATCTTACAGTAGCAAAAGATTTCAAATAGGAGAGCTCCCTATGGAATGGGAATAAAAAAAAAACACACACACACAACCAGTGGATTGATTTAATTAAGACAGGGAAACAATCAAGAGGTGCTTGGATCATAGTATCCTGAATGTTGGATCAGAAAGGTCCAGCTTGTGTGATTTTTTCCATGCAATGAAAATCACAAGGGAAAGCAAGCATAGGGGCACAAGTTTATCTATTTAATAAAGTTCAGATTTGCCTCAGCCCAGCTCCTCGTGTGGACATCTACACTACGGTGTATTGAAACTGTGTTAAAATTATAGACCATGACTAAGTTATAAGTGGTTTCCTGGTTCTGGTTGCAGGCTAGAGGGATCTGTAGGGAAAGGTGTTATCAGAGTTATTCTTCATCCAGTGCACTTAGGCACAATTCACCCCACCTTACTCTCTGTTTTAGAGAGCAGCCTGCTTTCTCCCTCTCTGTTTTAGGGTTATTTGGTCTTATCACTCTGAATTCTAAGAAATAAAGTCTAGAATCATAGAAGATTGGGGTCGGAAGAAACCTTAGGAGGTCATTTAGTCCAACCCCCTGCTCAAAGCAGGACCAATCCCAACTAAATCATCCCAGCCAGGGCTCCATCAAGCCGGGCCTTGGATAGAGATTCCACCACCTCCCTAGGTAACCCATTCTAGTGCTCACCACCCTCCTAGTGAAATAGTTTTTCCTAATATCCAATCTAGACCTCCCCCACTGCAACTTGAGACCATTGCTCCTTGTTCTGTCATCTGCCACCCGTGAGAACAGCCTAGCTCCACCCTCTTTGGAACCCTCCACCCCCCTTCAGGTAGGGGAAGGCTGCTATCAAATCTCCCCTCACTCTTATGTTATGTTAACTTCTAGTAAGAGTGTTTTATTTTATCTACTGTTTATAGGCTGTGAATGTAGCATAGCCCACTGCAAAATGAGTATGAAATGCAACCAAATCTGTATGGTAGCATTTTAAGCCTTTTGCACAAGTGTAAGTGACTATACAAGGTGCAAGGAATCAGGCTCTAGGATTTTTTAGGATCAGGCTTCAGCTCAGTAGACTCCTATCCTCTTTCTGTATATGAAGAAGAGTTAAGTGTTGAAAGACCCGCCCGATAGCCTTTAATAACAGGCTTATGTTTGAGAGAAAGTAACTGATCTGTCCCTGATTCATCATCCCATTATCGGGGGGGGGGGGGTGTAATTTGAGCCACAAGCTGATCCCCACCTTGCTGTCACATGGTCATCATTCTGTGTAATTCTCAGTTACATTTTGTTTCCTTTAAAGCAAGTTGATCAGTCAAGTAGTTCAGGCCCCAAACCTTGGTTTTGGAGGCCAAAAAGTGTTTTGATATAGCAAGAAAGGTTTTCCAAAAGCAGAGTGCATTTCAATGATTGTAAGGGGTTTTCTTTTTTGGGGGGGTGGGGGTTGTTTTTTAGTTTTCCAAGTGAAATAAAATGCTTTTTAATGCAAAAAAAGAGAAGATTAAGCTCTTCAACCATTAAGGTACAAGTCTCCACAGCCAGTTCATAGTCTGAATTCTGGTGTTGCCAACTCCCACAATTTTAACATGAATTTTAATTTGGTTTTTTTTTCTTAAGGCCTCAGTTTGCTGGAATCAGGTGATTACCAATGAGTTTCAACTTTAAAAGTTTTTAGCCTTCTAAGTTTCCCGAGAGAGGCTTGAAAAGATTAATCCTAAATGATGTGACACCCGAAGGCAAAGAAGAAGAACCCAACTCTTTAAAATCTCATGATTTTTGTCCCCAACTCATGATTTTTGAATGCTTGGGTTCAATAAATCTGATAGTAGGCTGTGCTATGGAGACTTCTCGGGGGGGGCAGGCTTCTTTCTCACCTAGGCCACTGAGTAGCCATGGAGGGATTCCGTGGCTGCTATTATAACCAGAACCTCCTAAACACTCCTCCCTTAAATAGGATGGAAAGGTTTGTGGTCCTCTGGTCCCAGCCCAGATCCATCTGCCCAACGTGCATGTGTGTGTGCAGGTAACTGCTACAGGTTTGAGCTCAGTGCTACTCTAATGGACAAATTTCAAAGTCCTCTTCTTGAGCCACATAATAGAACCCCATTCATTCCTGCTGCCACCTGGCCCTCTGAACCTATGATGGAGGGGTGAGATTGGCCCCTAACAGAATGCATATGTAACTTTAAAACTTATAAATAAATCAGAGATGAGCTCAAAGTGCAGAACTTGAATGCCCATCTCCAAGAAGAGATGCCAAAGATTTGGGACACTCAGACCAGGGGTTTTGGATCAGCCCATTGTAAAAGGACAGGAGTCATTAGCAATATGGATCTGGGTTATGCTTTCAAACACACCAGTATATTTTAGGATTCTGTGGACACAGGGCTTGATTCAGGCCCATTTCTCAACTAAAATCAATTCTAGTAGTAAACCAAAAGACTTTGTTTCCACATACCAGCACCCGAGTCATTGTTCAACACAGAGGAGAGGAAGCGATTGCCAAATACACCTCTACCCCGATATAACGCTGTTCTCGGGAGCCAAAAAAAAAAAATCTTACTGTGTTATAGGTGAAACCGCGTTATATCGAACTTGCTTTGATCCTCTGGAGTGCGCAGCCCCGCCCCCACGGAGCGCTGCTTTACTGCGTTATATCCGAATCAGTGTTATATCGGGTCGTGTTATATCGGGGTAGAGGTGTATTTTGTTTGAAAGCTATAATCATGATTAGAGCTGGTTGAAAAGTTTGACTGCACCATTTTCCATGGGGAAAATTGCAGTTTCGCTGAAGTCTAAATGTTTCACGGGAACAAACGGATTTTAAAATTTGACAGGAAAAAAGTTGAAACAAAATCATTTTGACTTGGGTTTGATCCATTTAAAATAATATTTAAATGGATTCAAATGCAGTCAAACCACTCACTGGTTCCCAGTCAAAATTTCCACAATTCTGTACTGTGGGAAATTCCATTTTCTGACTAGCTCTAATCATAGTACAAGTTGGTGGGGGTTTGTTTTGGGGCACAGCTCATGGGGCACTGTTTATTTAGGATTGATATTAACAATAGCAAGCAGGTGGAACTTGACTGCACTGAGAATCTGTCAGGGGACTCTATCCTAGGAGAACAAATGGACATATGTAAAAATCTATTTCATTGTAAATTGGTGCCAGTATTTGAACAGGTTTAATATTTAACTGAATCAAGTTCAGTTAAATCAGTTCACTCATCCAGCTTCCTGGGTCATGATGCATCTTTAATTCAGGGTCTCCAGCTAGGGTTAACATACGTCCAAGTTTTCCCGGACAAAGCCTCTTTTTTTCGTGCGGTCTCTGTCCGGTGTGGAATTAAAAAAGTAACAGGCAACATCCAGGATTTTTGAAGGGCACTTCCCAATTGGTCCCTCCCCTGCATGTGATTGGTCCATTCCCCTGCAACCACAGCTGCCAGATCCCACCCACCCAGGCCTTGGCTCCCAGCCCTTGGGAAAGGGTCCCACAGGGAGACACTGACTGACAGCTGGGACTGCATCCTGGGACAGGGAGCGACACTGTCCCTCCCACCTCCAGTATCCCCAACTGTACCCACTTCTAGCAGCAGTGTCCTCTTTTTGGGAACCTGAAATATGGTAACACTACAGTGGAACACACCAAGGGGCTAGTCGGCAGAGAACAGGAGAAGTAACAGCAACACTGCTTCCTAAACTTGTTACGAGAGCATTAAGGTTTCATATCCTTTTTAAGCTCACTGTCTGCTGACAGTTCAGAACATCGGTAGGATACCGCTCACTCAAGAACAGTCACAGTGCATTGTTTACATGCTGTCAACTGGCCACTCAACTCTGAGGTTTGGTTTCTATGCAAACAGAGTAGGGAGATCAGCTTTCCTAATGATGCCTTTACTTCCTCCCAGTTAGTCAATCATCTTTTCCCCCCACAAATATTGGAGTATGTTCAAGCATTTAAAAAAAAAACAAAAACGTTCATGTGCAGGGTTATTCATATGCTACCAAAAATAAAGTCTTTGCCTTATAATGGCTGCAGTTATTTTGTTTAACGCAGTATCCTAGGAGCTTTATGGACAACCATAGTGACACTCTCTGCCTTATGTCCCCACAACCCCCAAACACATGTGCTTATTTAGATCTGTGAGCACCCCTATATTCATCACAGGGCTACTCGAATGATTATTGAGCTGCATACCAAAGTGTAGTTTATCGATTGATTTCAGAGATGGTGTGTCAGACCGAAGCACTCATCCCCCACAGCTAGATACAGTCAAGACCGGGGATCCCAAGCCTTTAGGGCTGAGTGGGTCAAATTGCCAAACAATGGAAGAACCATAACAGGGGCATTCTCCTAGAGAGACTGGGTGGATGGGGGGGGGGGGTAAAAGGAAGGGCCCAAGCACAAAAACAGTTGGAGGAAGACTTCATATCTTGGCCCTGTAATAAAGGCATTGAGCTATATATTATCTGGGCCTTAACATAAGGGTGGGGGCTTTCAAACCCCCCCAGCTTCCCTGAGGGAAAAAAGAGAAGGGGAAACAGACTGCAGAGACAGGCTCTGGAAGATAGTCAGACCAGGCTAGATCCCCAGAGCTTTTTGGCTTCCATACAGAATGTAAGTTGGTTCTGTTCTCTTTGTAAGAGGAAAGCCTATATAAAACTTAGCTTGCAATGAAGTTTAAGTTCAGATGACTCTAAACAGGTAAGTAGGCTATTTAAAATAAATTTCTCCAATATTTTGTTCCAACTTGTTTTTTACAAAGGGTGTTGGTCACTATCACTGGTCACAGGTGTGACAGAGGAAAATCCACTCACGATTTGGTTATTTTCCTCAAAGATCCATAACTCGTGTGCTTTGTTAAAAGTGAAGTGCCTGCAGTTAAGAAATTCCTTTGATCAGTCTGTATGCCTTCCTTTCCTGCCACATTGTCCCCAAAGGGTACTAGGAAAAAAAGAAAATCAGTGCTCCCACAGACCAGTGGACTCTGGGGGAACTTGTGTCAGCAATTAGGAGTTATGGGGGGGATGGGGGAACTGGTTCTAGGTTCTAAGGTGATCAGACTACACGGTCCCACTGCCCAAGAGGGTTTCAAGATCAGAGTCTGCACCTATGAGTGTGTCTAAGAGACCCAGAACTAGGAATAGGGAACTGTCACTACCTACACCAGGGGGTTTAGAAGCACATGGAATCCAGCAATTGGGTCAGTTCACAACAGACTGGTGTCTGTCCAGAGGAAACAGGTGCCCCAAACCCAGCTGGGCTTGCTCGATGCTAGGCAGTTGGTGTATTCAGGTTACTGGAGCCACGTCCCAGTCTAAGACTAGAAGAATGGGGGGAGGGATAGCTCAGTGGTTTGAGCGTTGGCCTGCTAAACCCAGGGTTGTGAGTTCAATCCTTGAGGGGGCCATTTGGGGATTTAGTTGGGGATTGATCCTGCTTTGAGCAGGGGGTTGGACTAGATGATCTCCTGAGGTCCCTTCCAACCCTAATAATCTATGATTCTAAGAATCACATGATTCCACCCTTAGGCAGGTAATACCTCAGTTGGGTGCATTTAGAACCAGAAAGGACACAGAGGTGCAGCTAGCCCCATAACTTTGACTAGCTCCTCTGACTTCAGTGGGTTATTCATGAAGTTAAGTATTTGCATAACTCTTTGAAGGATGAGGGATTAAAACATGACACGAGGGAAGACAAAGTAGACGAGAGTAGGCAAAGGGACTAGGATACATAGGTCATGAGTTCACGTGAACATTCAATCTGTGAGCATTAGAGATGTAATTTTTGGTCTCCCTCTGCTACGGAAGTGCCGTGTAGAATTGCGGATGCAGAATGCCTGCTGCATTCCAGCCCAGATGTCACTGCATTTCAGTGACTGGCAAACGACCCAATAACATACTTGATAAAACTCTTTAGCGTCGGTCTGGAAGAATGGTGCCACATAATATGTTTTACTGTATTCTCCTCCCCGGGAGCATTTCTCATTGAACCCCAAGGATTCTCCTCTGTTTCCCCCTGATCAGCCCCAGCATTCTGGTTGCCTTAGGGCACAGCTGATACCCTTACCAGCTGAGGAGGAGATGGAACGCCCTTCAAAGCTCAGCATTGCTGCACTACAGACACGCCTTTTCCCACGCCCATGGGCCGAGTTTGCTGCTCCCAGCCTCCAACGGCCACGGCAGTGGAAATAGGAAAGCGTTTTAAGAAAAAGAGTGTAATTCACATCTCCTCCATTCGCATTCTGCTGGAACTTAAATGACAAGAGTCCAGATCTTCTACAAGCAAAACCAGTTCCGGTGCGAAGGATCTTTTCAGAAAGCAAGAGGGACATCCAAGAAAAGTATCCCTCAATCTCAGGTCATCTCCACCTCAGATCCTTATTCAAGCCTACAAAAATTAGTCTAGGAATGCTGATTCGATGGGCTGGGACTAGTGCAGTAGCGGGCAGCTGTGCTATTTCAAGTCCCTCTCTGATGAGTGGGATTCCCTCCTCCACTGAGTCAGCATTTCAAAAAGGCAATGAAGTAAGCATTGAAATCACAAGTTCCTCGAAAGGGTGGGGGGCGGGGGAGGAAGCAGCAAGGCATGCATAATGAATGTCTCAGCAGACTGCAGGAAGCTAGACTATATAGTGCTTTTATATTGGAGAGAGAAGATAGAAGTGTTTCATTTCCGTCTAATTCTCTATGATTGTCAGACGTTTTGGCAACAGCTGGTCGTCTTATCACAGACACTGGTATTGTCTGGGCAAAGATAAGCTGTGAGATGGGTTTTGCAGATGTTCTAGTTACGCCGGATAAAAACTTGGATGGAGTTAAAAGACTCCTATGAGCATAAAAACAGAAGCTGCTAAAGTGGGATTTAGTCTCAATATGCAGCAGACCAAGATCATGGAGAAAGGAGAGAATGCTGTCAACACTGGCAGATGTGTGACTGACATAGACGAGGACGGAAGAACTGAGGACTTTGTCTATCTTTAAAGTACAATAGCTGCCAATATCCAGCTCACTAATGAAGTGAAGGCGAGAATCGGCAAAGCCAGTGGGTCATTTTCTCATTTGTCAAACACCTGGAAGAGTAAGATGATGCATGTACATACCAAAATGAGATTGTACAAGGCTATTTTCTTCCTGGCACTACTGTCTGCTGCTTAAGTGTGGCAGATGATGGAATTACACAATAGGAATCAGAACACATTTCACTAGCTTTGTGTAAGAAGAATCTTGGGAATCAACTGGAAAGATTGGTTAACCAATGAGACTGGTTGGGTCATGTCAGAAGGCTGCCGTGAGAAAGAAGTAGAAAGCACATCTGTCTTCTACCTCTAGGGAAGAGAAGACAGAGGATAAAGAAAAATGACCTATTGCAGGATGATTACAAAGGATGCGGCCATCATGGAAATGAATTATGGTGGAATTAAACATCTTGCTCTGGACAGAGAGCAGTGGAAAAATGGGTTGCCTCATGTGTCACTAGGCACAGGAGACTTTAAATCTATAGCCTATGAATGTGAAAGTTAAAAATTAAAACCATGCATACTTATTAATCATTCAACCAATTCTCCTCATTTTGAATAGTATACAATACAAATAATATCCCTTTTTTGGCTAGAGAATTATTCACAAACCAGCCTAATCTGATTCCCTACCGTAAAGAGCAAACTTCCTGGAAGTTTGTACATCACCCTGTATAAAGGGACTCCAACTAGGACAGGGGTCTTAAGGTGCTTCTTCAATATGAATTCTTTAAAGGGATTTATGATAAATATTCACCAAATAATGTTCATCTTATGGGCTTGTTGATGAACTATTCACTTCACCATCAACTGTGTGTTTATTGTGTGATTGGTTGTCCAAATCATAAGGTTTCGTTAATGGAGGATTGAAACTTTTCACTCCCATTATAATCTGCAGACCCATGATTTTTGGAAGTTTTCCCACAGATACCCAGCAACTATTGAAATAATTTCAGCCAACAAAGATATGGCCCCACATGTCCCAGTGGACCTTCTGATAAGGTCTGCAGATCATAATGCACCCATATAGACACTCTGCAACACTGCACCAGTGTATACATTCATGATGATTCTTTTCAGTTCTTTTTTGTTAAAGCAGATAGATGAAGGAGGTGGGAGTGGGTGGCTCAGGAGAAAAGAGAACTGGGATGGAGAGCCTTAGCTTAGCATAGTTTTGATTCAACTCCAACCCAGATCACTAATGATCAGGTCACTGATGGTTCTTTGACCATGGGTGTACAGAGGGCACAACTTCGGTCAAATTCTTAGTCGACAGTTGCTCACATCACTAAAACCTTCAATGTTACTGGTTTATTGGCACTGACTTTAGGGTAGAGAGGCCACTTTCTTCCTTGCTACAAAAGATGGGTTAGGGGAGAGAGTAGTCTCTTCTAGCTTTCTCAAGTTACAATAATTCTATAAATAAAAGAATACCACCCCGTCCTCTAGCATTCTAGCACAACAGGCAATTACAGCCTGCTGAAAGATTACTGGTACCCTGAGTCTTGGCACAGGGTGTTTTCAGAAACACTAATGGGCAGCAAATGAGTGTTTTGTTACAAATCAAGAAATTGTCCAAAAAACCATAGCATGATTGTGTAAAATCCACAGTAATCATCAGGGTCAGCCCAGGACACAGAAAGAATCAGATACAATAGACCATGGGAAGGGAAATAATGCACCACCTTAAGGCAAAACTTCTGTCCATACTTAGGATTTCTGAGTCTATTTAATCTTGCAGCCCCTGTTTGATGCCCTCCATTGAAGTTAGGATCGCACAGTGCTTTGTACAGTCGAAAGTGGCTGCATTTGTGCCAAGCATAATAGCATGAAATGGTAACTCTCTTGGCTGTTCGTTCTCTGAACCCTCTCCAAGTTATCAACATCCTTCTTGAACTGTGGGCACTTAGATTGTTAACTCTTTAGGGCAGGGTCTCTATTGTATGTTTGTAGGTTGCCTAGGGCCATGGGGGTCTCAATCCGGGTCTCCAGATACACCATAATACGGGAAAGGGGTTACACACTTTTCAGCCCCTATAAGCCAAGCAGGGCCTCCTTGCATCCCTCCATTCCCCTCCACAGGCTTCTTGTATGCCACTCTCCTGTCCCTCTATTTCAGGACACCCTGCAAGTCTTCCCACCCCATGCCAAGGGTTCTGCCCACAATAATCACCTCTCCCATACCATTGGGTGCCACTTGCTCCCCCATGCCAGAGGCTCTGCGTCCCCCCATCACCCATTGTGGGTCCCTGCTTCCCTCCTCCCCACACAATCAATGAGCCATCCCTCTGGTCCCTGCTGCTTCCTCACACTGTCCCCCCCCCCCAATTTTCACCCTACACTCTGCTTTCCCCTCCCCAAGTCCCCACCTCCCCCACCACTCTCCCTGTAAGACTGTCTTATTTCGGCTACAGTCCAGACCACAGACAGTTTTCCCCCCTAGCAAGTTAAACGGCTGCCTCTGCTCTGTGTAGGTAGCAACAGGGGGCACTGGAGAGATTCCTTTGCCTGCACCAGGAGGCAGCTTGGAGGCCTTGAGTTCTCTGACAAATCAGGCTTTGTCTGGTGTTCTGATTTGCAATCACACACCAAAAAAACCCCAACAGGCTAGTGCCCAGTGATGTCTAGAACATTCCCTGAAGATTTGGAACGGATTGGAACGTGATAACTGTGGAATGCCACATCCAGATGGACAGGCACCATCCAGTGGTGTTAGACTTCATTTGCTCAGCCAGTAAAGAACAGGATAACCTTTTGGATCAGCAATTCTGGGCTGGGCCTCTCAAAGGAACCAGCTCGGGTGGAACCATGCTTCCGGTTAGGCCGAGAATAGCATAGGAGCAGCTTTTTGCCCTGTAACGGGTTCACTCACCGCTCTGACGCCCCCTCGGCCTGTCTTGGGAATTAGCTCTGCGGTGGAGTGCGCTCCTTCGGGGGGGGTGCATTGCCACCATGATTCCCACTCTTGGACCCCTGTCTCTCCAAGGACCGTGGCGTCCTCTCCAGCGACACAGCCTCCAGCCGTGCCAACACTGTGCTCCCCTCTTCCGGGGGACCGGCAGTCTGCTGTTCAGCCACTTCCCATCAGTGGCAAACTGCAGTCCACGGTCTCGCCACTTCCTACGTGGCTCCCGCACCCTCTTTACCCTTGTATCAGGGCCTCAGCTTGCAACCCCCCAGCAGCCAGCCAGCCAGGAGCAGTCTCTGGCTCCCTGGGCCCCTGTTTGCAGCACTGCTCTGTCCAGGGTGCTGGCAGGTCTCTCAGCCCTCCAGAGACACAGCCCTTCCTCCCTGGGCTCCCAGCAGAGAACTGCCTTCCTCTGCCTTGCCCTTCCCTTTTTATATGGGGCTACTTGGCCCTGATTGGCTGCTCCCTTCAGCCCTCCTCTGATTGGCTGCCTCCGGCGCAGTCTCCCTAGGCCTGCTTTTTAACCCCTTTTCCCCCATCACATTCCCCCAGAGTATTTTTACACTTCTGGTCCCAGGCAAAGACCAGAGGTTCAGGACTAGGCTTTAAAAAGCATATCCACATTGTCTTAAACTCCAAGAACGCCTCATTTCAAGATCTCCTGAGTTCTGAATGAAAGCTCAGGTGAGTATTTTATCCAAAACCAATTGACCCATCTCTATTGAGAGGAACAGGATTTAGGTACTGTACACTAGGAAAACAGAGCAAGGGGAATGCGAAGAGTAACCAGTCACACCATTGTAAATTAAGTTCTAGATGAAGTTTTATCTACAGCTACTTACCTTGCTGTTATTATATATTTCCAGCTCCGAAGCAGAATTACATCTCCCAGGATGAACCACAGCCATGGGGTTCCTATGGTCCACCACAGGGGCTCACCAGGAAGGGAGATCATAGTGCATCATGGGAAGCATAGTTCTGCCATAAATCCTGACCCATAAAGAAGAATGGGGGCATGAGGTACCCCAGTAGTATTTCCAGATCAACTTATTTTGTTTTTTAACCTAAGATTTTTTATTTTTCCACCAAAAGAAATCAGATTTTTTTACCCCCAAACCCCATTTTCTGACCAGTTTCAGTACCCAGGGTGAAATTCACCTGTGTGGGGGGCCAGCACAGAGAGACCACCACTCAGATCCATTAGAGTCCAGCTCTAGTCTCTGGATGGATTTTTCAAAAGCACCTAAGAGAGTTAGGTGCAAACGGCCCATTGAAACTGGATGGGACTTGTACACCTAAGTCACTTAGGCACTTTTGAAAAATCCCGTCCTTGGTCACTGGGGCTTAAGTGGTGGGGCTAACGCTTGTGCTGACCTCACCCTAAGCCAATTATGCATTGGTTTGGGTGGAGAAAAGGCAAGAAATATGAGCTATAGCAAATAAGCACCTTTAGGCTTGTTTAGAAAGGCTGTGAACTCCATGCCAGAGCCTTCTGTAATGGCTGAGTTAAAGAGTGAGCCTGAAGACTGTCAATATTAATATGTTGCCTTATACCAGAGTGGGAGATTCAATTGTCATACAGCATGACAGGGTAAAACTGGATGAAGGGAAGAAAGAAAAAGATCACGCGTCTGTTACACTCACAACAAGGGATACACATTTCAGTTCTTTGTTTTCCTCAAAGATTTCCTATTTGACTTTAAATTCAGCTCTCCCTGGTCTCGTGAGCTTAAATGCTGTTTTAAAAAGAGAGAACTTGCCTGCCAGGTAGGTTTTCTTAAGCTCTCACAGTTCTGGCTAGAAGTCTCTCTAGGCTTGTGAAACAGATAGCTACTTATCCTTTGTTCCTGGTGCAGGGAGAGCCTAAGCTATCAAGTCATTCCTGAATTCTCTTTGTAATCTGAAAGACTATAAAATGGAGAGAATAAAATAGATCAGGTCTAGTCTCAGTTTAACAGAATAGTAAATAATACTCAGCACTTCAGGAGCAATTTTGGTCTGTAGCTCTCAAAGTGTGAGATGAAAAACTAGAACTATTATCCTCAGGTTACAGCTTGTGCCTCAGTTTCCCTCCCTGAGAGATTAAATGACTTCCCCAAAAATTCACACATGAAATCAATGAGAGGCAAGAATAGAATCTGCCCATCCTGACTCAATTCAGTGCCCTACAATCCTGTAGGGTGCATTAGCTCCCATAAACAGTCTCCGTCGAGGGACTCTATCTCACCCTGGCAGGTAAATGATGGATTAGATGGTCTAATAAGCTTCTTTCTTTCATAACTATTGTGGCCTATGAGAACAAAGGCAGGCTGTGAAGTAAAGTTGTCTCTTGCAAGCTCAACTCAAGCCCAGAAGGAACAATTACAGAAATTACAGCGTTATGAATAATATAGCATGTCTTATATTAATATACATTTAATAAAGCACACATAGAGGGATCCCAGAGCGCTTTGTAAAGTCTTCAATGCACAGTTTGAATGTTAGCTACCAGTTTCAGAGCAAAGTGTTCTTGTGGGCAGACCAAACTCAAATGGTGGAAAAGATAGCTGAAGGACTTGGTAGTGAGCCACAAGTTCTCACATCTCTAGACCACTGGTCCTGATGTAGCACTGACAGACCCTGGTTGTGAGCAGATGGAATCGAACCTGGGATCTCTAGAGCTTAGTGCATAAGCCTCTACCGCATGAGCTAAAAGCCAACTGGCTGTTAGTTATGCCTATAGAGCAGACTCAATCTCTCTCTCTCTCCCCGCCCCCCTTGGTGCCACTAGATGGGACACAACACCACACCCAGGAGGTGTATGGGTTACACTGACACCCTCACCGTGTCAGTAATAACGATCATCATCTACTGCCAATTCATTGTCCTGTCTGAAGTGAGTTGGAGGCTTCTGTTTTGTTCCAAATGGACAAGTGTCTACATCATATGTCAAGCAACCTTTTTGATGGCAGCCAGTTCAGCAGCTAGAGACTGGTCGGACAACGGGACTCATCTATGTCCCGCTCCCACTCATGGTTGAGACATACTAGCAGGGCAGTTTTAGAGACACTTATACCATGGCTGCCATCTTGGCTGGCCAGGATTGAAGCTGGAACTTCCAGAGCCAGAGTTTGGGCTAAAGAGTCAAGCTCAGCTAAGGGTTGTAATAAATTGATGTCCTCTGTGAATTTGATAAAGATGGGGACACATCACACACTCAGACAGTACGTTTACACTTGTGCTGCTGGTCTGGAACAGTCCTTGATGCAAGAAGAATCTCAGTTCCCGAGCTGTCGATGGGACAGCTTTCATAAGGACTATTCACTTAAAGGACCTTGATATTACTTAGAACAATGGGCCAGCTTCTCTGCTACTCTAAATGGGTAGATCCCCACTGAAGACAATTGTGGTTGTCTCCTTTGGAGTGTCACCCATTTGAACTAGCAGAGAATGTGTTTATTTTACCATTTATAGAAGTGTTCTTGTAAAAAGAAAAATCCACATGAGGACTTCTTGCCTTGATAAAATTTGAGATTGTGTTTTTATCTTGGCCTTCATGTTTAATCTCTAATGTCTAAAATCTTAGGAGTTAAATAAATATTTATGACTGGCTGCATTTCTCACACTTCACTTGAAAATTCTCTTGAAATGATCTACCTCCAAGTGAGCTCCCACAGAGAAGGCAGATGGTGGCTGAGAAGTCAGAATGCCTGCCAACTCCCGTTCTTCCCTGGTAACTTCCATTCATTAGACTCTTTATATTCTTATATTTCATGTGCTGGTAGGACTCCAAGATTCAGCAGACACAAGAATAATGGATTTCTTTAGAGGGTGAAGAAACTTTTTCTGGACTGATGGAAATTGTCCCCCCATGAGACCTCTTTGATGAACAAACTAAATTCTGATCAGGTAAGTACAAGAACACAAGGACATTACAACTTCTTTGGATCTTAGTTCTTGATGGGCTTATCTTCAAGGTAAAGAGAACTCACATGATGAGCAGCCTTCAAAATGTGTGTGAAAGTGAAACCAACAGCTTGACACAATCCCAAAACAGAATTGGCTTTTTCAATCTTCCTTTCCCATATCAGGGTTTAAAACTTGCTAGATCTTCGTTGCATGTTGGTCCCACATCAAGTATTTAGAATTTACTGGTTTCTTACGTCCCAACTATCTTTTTAAAGTGGCTTCTCAAGATCTGTTCTTCTGGTTCCATCTCAGTTCAATAGACATTGGTTTTTAAAGATGCCATTTACTCTCTCCTATGATGCACTAATACGCATTCAGATTGGAATAACAGGAAAGTCTTAGCCATTCTCACTTGAGCTGCTCCTCCCTGTTTTTGCTGAAAAGATGCATGGCTGTTCCACATGCATCTCAGCAGATAGTGAGCAGATGACAGGAAGAGCTAGTGGCAGGTTAAAAAGGACCTGTTTGGGGCTTTTAAGAAAAGCCTGCTCCCCTTAAAGATTTAAAAACATGATTCTTCAGCTATATGAGGCTGCAACAGTCTGAGGGAACGGGGCTATGGCATGATAGCTCTCAAAGCAAAATAATCAAGTCATAGCATTCTTGTGTTCTCTTGATTCAGAAGGAAAGCTGCTGCTGGATTATGCAACATGTGTGATGTCCTCAAATGTAGCTAAGGAATACTGCAGCTGGGGTGCTATCTTCTGGCATAGCAGTGGTATGGACCACTAGTGGTTAGTAAAGGCTAGGGATAAAAATTTTCAAAGGCACCTAAGTCCCATTTTCAAAAGGGACTAAAATCACCTCTGAAAATTTTACCCTTGATCCCTTCAACATTCTGTCAATTTATTTTCTCTTAATATTTATTGTGCTTACACCTTGTCTAATCTCATCGGAACAAATAATTTAATCAGTTTGAACCAGAATTCCTCATTATGAGCTCCATTAGCACTCTGTTACCCTGGCTTTATGGTAGTGTTACTCTATTGACTCCAGAGGAGTTACACCAGCATAAAAGGAGTAATCAGGCCTTATAGGTAGAGGAAATCTCTCTAACAGATAAAAACCCTTCAAGCCGGTAGAAACTATTTCAGTACAACCACTCTATATTGAGCGCCATGCTGTGTTTCTCTCAAATTGGTGTTCTCTATTTCTAATACTCTATTGATATTTTAAAAAATATCTTTGAAATGTATATGTGGTTATGGTCTTGGGAGAAAATCTCTAGGGAAGCAATTTACTGAAATGCTATACTACTTAAAAATATTTATATATGCTAGGCAGGGATTAGACTTAATTTAGCATTTTCCCCTCCTTTAAACCTCTTTTAATGCTGCATTGAGCTTCAGATGCAGTAAATTGGTTTTAAAGTTGTAAGAGAAAAAGAAGCCTCTTTTGAAATAGTGACATGAAGATGCAATGAAAAGAAAAAGAGAAACCTAATTACTCAGTAGTAGAGTCCAGATCATCTAGTTTATATGATGCTGTGATAGAAGAACTCATTCACTCTAGAGGACATTATTTCATATCTTCAGTTCAATAGCCTCTAATTACAGACTGCCTGTCCAGAACTGAAGAAAGAAATTAGGTTCTTGTGTATTCCTCTTTCGTTGTAATTCGTATTTGAAATAGTGATATAGCTTCAACCAATAAAATAAAGAGACCAAGAAGATTTTACTAGCCAAAGTGGGAAAATGCTGGGGGGAAAAACCACTACAAAGGTGAACTAATATTCAAGATGTTCACTTGTACTAGGTTTGTGTCTCTTCGGGCTCACTATCCTCTGATATTCCAGAAAGATTTATTGGCATAAACCCCAAAAAAGCATTCATGCTTGACTATTCACCAGGTCTGGGGTTGCAGTTAGCCAAGAGACGTGATATTTGGGATACACAATTTATTTTCAGATATTCAGTTTCAGGCAATGGATGGGCCGAATTCCAAAGGCCTTACTCCTATTCAGTTGCTCCTTCCTCCACATCTAGTCACATTGACATCACGTTACTGCTTGACGTGAGTAAGAATATTAGAACCTGGCTCTGTGTGATATATGTGACTAATTAAGGGCCAGCTTCTGATATTCAACATATTTAAGTTGAAAGATTTAAAGGGAACTATTCCTGGAGCAGAGTACGATTCAATATGAATAAGGGCATCAGAACATTCCTCTTAGGGCTGAATTGTCACTTTGCTCCAAACCCGGAGAAACAGGCTGCATATATAGTTGCAGTTCTCTGGAAAGAGACCAGGGACGACATACGGACTCCGTCTTATGTCCCATTCACAATGCTATTATGCCTGGAATTGCCATATTGGAGAAGGCCAATGCTCCACATAGTATGGTGTCCTGTCACTGACAGCGGTCACTCTCCCCTACTCCAGTGGAAGGTACAAGAAACCTTGCAGCAAAGTTATGGGATAACCTCTGCCCCCAGAGAAAGTTTTCTCCTAAACCCCTGTAAAATGTTGTAGTCTACATCACCAAGTGGTGCCGTTACAGCCTTCCAAGTTTCCCAGTATGTGAATGATTTTTTGACTCTCGGGAACACATGTTGCGTTGTTAGTTTTGAGTTATGAAAGAGGTACATAGAGGTAGCTTCAGGTAAGAGGGAACGGTGCAAGCTACAGAAGAGCTTTCTTCCTGCGTTGGGCTCTGATTAAGTTATTAGGAAGAGTTCACATGTAGGAACCTAGCACTGGTGTTGAGCCAAGATTCTTGGAAGAAGGAGTTGCTCACATGCTGTTTGACCATTTCATTCCAGGACTGGTACAGGTAAGTAAATTCAGCAAGAGCGCTTCTCCAGAGGCTTAAAGGCAAAATGCAGAAGGTCCCTGGGAGCAGGTAAAGGAAAAGGCCTGGGGCAGCAGTGTGGGATTGGAGGCCTGGAATGGGCACCTGTTCTCATTTAGTGGTTGAAATTTCTAGGGAGGATGGGAAGAAGCCCTGCTTTAAGGGACGAGACCAATGCTGAGCCTGAGAAGGGTAATGGGCTTCTGAGGCCTGCAAAACGGTGGCTAAATCCTGGTCTGGAATCTCTGCAGTCCAGAGGAAGGACCTAGCCAGGGGGAATGTGAAGGATTATTTGTGGAAGCCCTTTGTGTTGGACTTTTATCTGCTGTGGAATGGGAGGACCAATTTGCCAGCATGCCCTGTTCTGGAGGCAAAGGGAGGCAAAGGCAAAGGTGAGCCTGATGCTCACCAGGTAAGCCATCCATGTTGCACAGTGACTCTTTCTGTGATGTTGAACCTCTCTGTGCCTTGATTTCTCTGAACTGTAAAAGGTGATCATATTTACTTACGTCACAATGCTGTGGGGAGTATTAACAAGCTAATGCTGGCATGGTGCTTTGAGTCAGTAAAGCACAAGAACAATTATTATAATGACCTCAGATGCCAAAAACACAGGCCAAGACCTTCAGACATGCCTTGGTTTTTGGCTCCTCAACTTTACACCTATAGGGGCCTTATATTCTGAGAATGGGCGCTCAGCCCTGTCTGCATCTCCTGTTAAGGGTTCAGCATGCAAAAATGGAGGCAACTGCAAATCACTACCCCAGGGGTTCTCAAACGTCATTGCACCGCAACCCCCTTCTGACAACAAAAATTACTACATGACCCCAGGAGGGGGGACTGAAGTCTGAGGCTGTCCCAGCCCCACTTCCCTGGTTGGAGGGCCCAAAGCCCGAGCTCACACCCCACCACCCTGGGCAAAGGTCCCAAAGCCCAAGCCCGAGGGCTTTCGCCCTGGGTGAGGGGCCTGTAACCTGAGCCCTGCCACCCGGAGCTGAAGCCAAAGCCTGAGCCCTGCCGCCCAGGGCTTAAGCCCTCGGGCAGTGGTGCTTGGGCTTCGGCCCCGGCCCCAGCAAGTCTAACGCCAGCCCTGGCAACCCCATTAAAATGGGGTCACGACCCACTTTGGGGTCCTGATCCACGATTTGAGAACTGCTGCACTAACTCATCTCTGGTGTCAGGGCCGGCTCTAACTTTTTTGCCACCCCAGGCAAAAAAGAAGAGTGCCGCCCCCCCCGCGAGCGCCGCGCAGCCGAACCCCCCCCCAGCGCTACCGAAATCCCCGCCCCCCCGAGCGCCACGCTGCCCGAAGCCCCGCCCCTCCGAGCACCGCGCCGCCCGAAGCCTCCGCCCCCCCTCCGAGCACCGTGCCACGCCAGCCCCCGCCCCCCTCCGAGCGCCAGGCCGCACCAGCCCCTGCCCCCCCAGCACCGCGCCAAGCCCCCGCCCCCTCTGAGTGCCATGCCGCGCCAGCCCCCGCCCCCCCAGCGACGCGCCAAGCCCCCGCCCCCTCCGAGCGCCGAGCCCCCACCCCCTCCGAGCGCCGTGCCGTGCCAGCCCCCACCCCCTCTCCGAGCGCCGAGCCCCGGCCCCCCTCCGAGTGCCATGCTGCGCCAGCCCTCGCCCCCCCAGCGCCGCGCCGCCCAAAGTCCCGCCCCCCCGAGCGCCGCGCCGCCCGAAGTCCCACCCCCCCGAGCGCCGTGCCGGCCGAAGCCCCGCCCCCCCGAGCGCCGCATGCGGAAACAAAAAAAACCCCTCCAGCGCTGCCCCGACGAACCAATAAATAAATAAATAAATAAAAACCCGAGCGCCGCCCTACCCCAAGGTGCCGCCCCAAGCACGTGCTTGATCGGCTGGTGCCTGGAGCTGGCCCTGTCTGGTGTAGCTCCATTGCCTTCACTTGGGGATGCTTTGACTCGGAGATGAGTCTTGCCCTCCAGGTTTCCCCATGCTGATGAAGGCAAATGAGTTCTTGTGCGTGCCTTTGCATAATATGGTACTACACTCAGAATAATGTCATCTACTCCTGACTGAACATGATCATCCTATAGCACAAGTCCTCTCTGTCCATGAACCCCCATTGTCACAGGTATCAGACACCTTTCTGAACCTGTCTTGCCTACCTCTGATTTCTCTGTTAGTCACAATGAAAATGTCTTCATTTAGGGGCTCCCACAAACACAAGAAGCTTAAATTGTTGCGTTTTTGCAACAGGTTTTCTTCCCATCTGCCAACTGATTTTGTGCCAGATCTGGGGGGTGGGAGATCAGAGACTGTATTGTATATCTCTCTTCAGTGTTTGAAAAATGGTTTTGTTCAGGTTGCTGATGACTTTTTCCAGCCAATGTAAATATTTGTTGGTGGCTAACTCTGCCCAGGCACATAAAAATGAGTAGATTACTTATATGTGACCAGTGTCTCATGTTGGTTGTTAGAAACCTATCTTAGAGCTGGGGTCTCAAACACGCGGCCCGCAAAGTTATTTGCTGCAGCCGCCAAGCTCCCTGCACCCCCCCGAGTTATTTCCTGCAGCCACCAAGCTCCCCTTCCCCTCCCTCCCCTTTCTCCCCCCAGTGCGCCACGTCCGCACTCCTCTGCCTACCTCCAGGCGCTTCCCGCCACCAAACAGCTGTTTGGCGGTGCTTAGCGCTTTCCAGAAAGGAGGGGGGAGGAGCGGGGAGCCGCGTGCTCAGGGGAGGAGGCGGAGAAGAGGCGGGGCAGGGGTGGGGATTTGGGGAAGGGGTTGGAATAGGGGCAGGGAGGGGGCGGAGTTGGGGTGGAGACTTTGGGGAAGGGGTTGGAATGGGGGCAGGGAAGGGGTGGGAAGAGGTGGGGCAGGGGTGGGGCCTCATGGAAGGGGTGGAGTGGGGGTGAGGCCGGGGGCAGCGGGGGGCAGGGGGGTGTCAGTGATGCAGCCCTCGGGCCCATGTACTAGTCCTCATGTGGCCCTCGTGGTGATTTGAGTTTGAGATCCCTGTCTTAGAGGCATAGTGTTTAAGGCCAAAAGGAACCACTTGATCGTGTCGTCTGACCTCCTGTGTCTCGCAGGCCACCAACTCCATCCAGCCCCTGCACACTAAACCCAACAATGGAAATGACACCCACGGAGACTAGTTTAGTATGTGCCACAGGAGGGACTGAGGTTCACCAGGGCTCGAGGCCCCTGCAATGGACAGGAAATAATTAAGTGAGAGAGACCCAGATGACAAAGCCCTGGCTGGGATGATTTAGTTGGGATTGGTCCTGCTTTGAGCAGGGGGTTGGACTAGATGACCTCCTGAGGTCCCTTCCAACCCTGATCTTCTATGATTCTATGATTCTGGCAAGAGTCCTGCATCCACAGCCTGCAGAGGAAGGTGGGGAAAACCCCCAATATCACTGCCAATCTGACCTGGGGGGAAATTCATTCCTGACCTCCACATATGGCGATCAGTTAGACCCTGAGCATGTGAGCAAGACCCAGCCAGACAAGTACCTGAGGCAGAGAATGCTTGGTGCCACTTCCTAGCACTGACCCACCCCACCCAATGTCCCTGGGTCACAGGCTATAGGGTTGTTAATCTAGAAGGGAAAAATACATGCCTTGATGGGCACTCCTGTACTTTGGTGTTCCATCTAGTTTAAATGTCTGTTTTCAAACACTACATCTAAAAGTCTCTTTCTTCTGACAGAAGACGCCTGACGCAGATGAGGTAAATTTTGGCTACAAAGCTTGCCCTGGATGCAATATGTCACTAGTCCACCATTGACACGGTGTTTTCCTATTGGAATTGCAGCATTGGCTGCACAAACAGCAGAGCAGAATCTGCTGTCATTGTTTCAGGGTGAGCTGCCTCTTTGACCTCTGCCTGGTCTCTGAGTGCAAACCCAGCCAATGTTTGGCCTCTTGCATCACCTGCCTCAGGGGTGGAATCTCACAATTCTTCCATTTTTAAACTGGGACCTGGGCACACTGGCCTGTGTATAGCAACTGCCTATGACCTTGCAGGCCTGACGGGGTGTCAGGCACCTGTGTTTCTTCTTTTCTGGAACCTGTGACCAGTTGTCTTCTTAAAACAAAATGGTTTGTATTTAGCATTTGGAACAAAGCATTAGAGAAAAGGGGATTTTAGGATGACAGATGGCCTGCAGACATACTTAGCCTCCTCTAATCGTATGCTTCACTACAAGATAAATTAGAGAGGCTTTCCTTGTAAATCACAGGAACACAACTGAACCAATTTAAAGGGGTCTATACTTGAACATTAATTCAGATTAAGGTAGGGTGTGAGTTCAAAGAGCAACAGCTGTTCCTGAATAACTCCATGTGTGGACATGCGTATTCTGAAATATGAGTGCCTTTGAAAGTGGATTAAGCGAAACCAGAATAAGGTACTCTTACTCTGAAAGAAGTGTACACAGGTGGAGTTATTCAGAAGTAGCTCCATGTATAGGTAAGCCCTTACATTCTCCTATTAAGCCAAGATCCTTCTGTGGCTGTGTCTACACTTCAAGCAGGTTGTATAAATTCCAGCTCAAAGAGACATCCTCGCTCTAGCTCTGATCAAGCTAGTGTACAAAGGATAGAGCCTTGCAGGTTGGCTTCCCGGTCCTGAAATGCCACACAACCCCTTTCAAGCTCTTTCCCATGGTCCCTCAAGAGCTTCCACTAGAGAGAGAGCAAACCACATCCAGCTCTCCCTTACTGGAGTAAGCCCAGACCAGATCTTGCCCTTATCACTGGTTTCCCTCCATGCTCCAGGGGAAACTGACTTTATATAGTCCTGCCCCCTTTCCCAGCAGGCCATGTGTCCAGCCTGCTGTCACATGGTCCCTGGGGAACTACAATTCCCAGAATGCCTGTCCTTAAAGGGTTGGACTCAGAACAGTGATGTGCTGTACCTGGGCCTTCTGTTAAAGAGACAACACACCTGGTGACATGTTGTCAGAACTGGGATTAGAACTGGCTTCCGTGGAGTGGGAGGTGGGGTGCACAAACAGCCAGACCAAGCCCCATTCTTGGCATGTATAGTAGTTCTTTGTGTGGGTCATACCCAGCATACGACATGCCTGCACTTTCTTCTAAGGAACCTGAATACAGCAGGGACATTATTGCACATGTGATTCAAAGATGGAAATGCTGAGCTCTGCCAGCTTGAGGGAGGAGTTTAAACAAATACAGACCTAAGGAACCAGGCCTGTCACCCAGGGATAGTTATTTATAAGCCCCAGGAGTTTTGAGTTTATATATATATATTTGTGAGAAACTGATTCCACTATTCAGTCAGTGCCAGTAGCTAGATTTTTATGGCTTTAGAGGAGAAACTGGTGTGGATTCCCCCACCAAAAAAAAAAACCAAAGAAGCTTTTTCTATTTCTAATTATTTTGTCTTTCTAAATCTTTCCTTTTGTTATTTGATGGTGTCTCTTTTGACCATCTTTGCCCAAGAAATGATAACAAGCTGGGCATTTTCTGATAACAGCGAGGAATAATGAAATTAGAATCTCCCTCACACATCCTGTGTCTGCCTGTAGTAGTTCACTGCCTATAGCAAACGGGACCGCCTCTTTTCAAAGCCACATGGGGCCAGATGCACTGTGGTCGAACTCCAGGAGCTTGAGGAAATGGGCAGATTTAGACATGTCAAACAGGAAGCAGCACTGATCTGAGGACTTGAGAAGGTTTCTGGCAGCTGACACGTGGGGTAGGCGATGGTCTGGAATCTGGCCTGGAACGAACCCCATTTCCTGCTCTGAGAAACTCTCAAAAGATCCTCACCATTATGACCTGTCCAGTGCTTAATTTGTGCCAGGGCTTGCCAGGACTGAGCCCCAGTGCCTCTGGGCATGGCAGTTCATAACCCCGGCAACTGTGGGCTTGGTGCATCAATTATGAAACTAAAAAAAAAAATTGCTTCAGCCCCGGCACGTAATTGCTTGAGCCCCGGCACCTCTTTCATTACAAATTAAGCACTGGAGCTGTCTTTCAACTGATCAATCCCGACGTGCCCACTAGGCCTGGAAAGAAGAATTTAGAGCCATGTCATCTGACAGCAAATGTCTCGGCTCCCACCACACATCATCAAGGGGGACTGAAACAGGGTCCTTCGCCACTAGCCTCTGCCGTGAGAGCTAAAGGAATAATGCCAACAGTTGGCAGCTGCAGCAGGCTCTTGTCCTCTTTGTGGCCCAGCTTGGAGATGGCTATAGGCCAGTGCTTCTCAAAGCCGGTCCGCCGCTTGTTCAGGGAAAGCCCCTGGCGGTCCGGGCCGGTTTGTTTGCCTGCCGCGTCCGCAGGTTCGGCCGATCGCGACTCCCACTGGCTGCAGTTCGCCGCTCCAGGCCAATGGGGGCTGCGGGAAGCGGCACGGGCCGAGGGATGTGCTGGGTGCCCTTCCCGCAGCCCCCATTGGCCTGGAGTGGCGAACCGCAGCCAGTGGGAGCCGCGATCGGCTGAACCTGCGGATGCGGCAGGTAAACAAACCGGCCCGGACCGCCAGGGGCTTTCCCTGAACAAGCGGCGGACCGGCTTTGAGAAGCACTGCTCTAGGACACGTGTAGCCAGGCTGTTACACAAGAGGTGTGTCTGAGGGGGTGGGGAAGAGATCCAGGTAGAAAGAGGAGTGTGCAGCAGGGGAGGGGGAATGGTAAGGCAGGAGGAGTGAGGTGAGAAGCAGTGTAGGCCAGTGGACTCAGTCACCAGCCTAAGGCCTGGTCTACACTACGACTTTAATTCGGATTTAGCTGCGTTAATCCGAATTAACCCTTCACCCGTCCACACTACAGAGCCAGTTAATTCGAATTAAAGGGCACTTAAAATCGATTTCTGTACTCCACCTCGACGAGCGGAGTAGCGCCAAAATCGATTTTGTTAATTCGAATTAGGGTTAGTGTGGCCGCACACCACCGAATTAATGTGGTTAAATTAATGGGGTAGTGTGGCCGCACACCACCGAATTAATGTGGTTAAAAACCGAATTAATGTGCTTAGTGTGGCCGCGCACAATCGAATTTATACAACCTGTTTCCCAAATTCGAATTATCTAAATTTGGATTAATCCCGTAGTGTAGACATACCCTAAGAAACAATAATCAGCCCTGTGCCCTCCAGCAGCTCAGTGGTTAGGAACTCCACCCAGACTAAGGAGTTCTGCAGTTCTCCATGGTTCCCCTTGCAGTCCTCCACGGCAGTGCCAAGCCAGTGTTCTCCCAGCCCTCTCCTGGTCTCAGACACCATGGATAAGCCCCTAGCTGATAATCAATCATCTGACGCTGCCCAGCTGGGTCAGATGATGCCCAGCACCTGCTTGCCGGGTCCTTCTCCAGAACAGGGCTGGTTGGTTGCTCCTGGGAAATGGGGTGTAATGGGGTTACAAAAAGGCAAGGAAGGAGGGTATAGGTTGGGTCTATTGCAGGCTAGCAAAGAGATGACCCAGAAGCTGAGGGAGAAAAAGAACTTAGGACTCTTTGTCATGCATTAAGGGCCAAGGTAATTAATTTGCCGTACCAGTGAAATTTCAGCCAATTGGATGCTAAAGCTGGTCAGAAACGAAAAGAATGTTTCATAACAATTGTACCCGGAAAAAAAAATTATATTTGCCTGGAAATCTTTGTAGACACAATTTTTCAACCAGCTCTCCAGGGGGCCCTAAATGAAAATCCCGACTCGCACATCCAGGCCTAGGGGCGCAAAACATATGCTGTGTCACAGGGTCCCCAATGCCTCTCTCATTCGCCTCATGGGATGAAGTCATTCGCTTATCAATCACTGTGTTGACCCCCTACAGGCAATTCTCGCCAGCCCTTCGCAGAGTGGCGGAACTACATTGGTCACCTGATCCTCTGCGAAGATGGAAGCGTTTTCCATGCGGAAAATAAAATATTGCCTCTGGGAGCAACGTGCTCAAGAGGCTGGAACAAATGAATTCATGCACCACTCAGATCGCTGTACCACCTCCTGCTTTGATTTTGTTCAGTGTAAGCATAGGGAACAAAGCTATGGTTAGCCAAACATTCTCTCTCTGCACCATCCAACTGCCCCTCACAACAAAATCATGTCCACTTACCAGCATTGTAACTGATCAAATGTCTGTAAACAGAGCTGGTTACATTTTCTGGATCAAGCACCAATAATGCTATTAATGCTCAGAAATGCACTTGACTGTAGTAGGGGAAGGGGAACATACTAGAGATATGGAACCTACCATACAGTACACTACAGTTATTCCCACTTAAGGGGTCAGGATACTGTGTGTCGTCGCTCGCTGAGTTTCTGACAAATTCTTCTGCTGGGGGACATGATTTTTCTTCTCCCCCCATCCTAGCCACCCACGCCAGAAGACAAAGGGGACTCAGTTCTGCAAAGCAATGGGATCTGCAGAGACCAGCCCCAGCAGCATAGAGCATAGAGGGGTGGGGATCTTCAAAGGCACAGAAGGCAGTTAGGTACTTAATTCCCATTGACTTCCATAGGTTTATGTATTTAGGTGCCTAACTCCCATTGGTTTTTAATGAGAGTTAGGCACCTAAATATCTTTGAGGATCTGGTACCTAACTTGTTTTTGTACCTTTATAAATCTACCCCTATTTGTTCTCTGCTCATGACCCAGATTTGCTAGATACTCTCAGGACAGAAATAAGGCACAGGGTAGGGTCTCCAAAAGCACCTAAAGAAGTTAGGAGCCCATTTACCATGTAAAGTCAATGGGAGCTGGGTCTGAATCCCTTAGGCACTTTTGAAAATTTCACCCACAATCCTGGCCCCACGCAACAATCTCACATCAGACAAGTGGGCAGATGCAAAGAGGGAGGTTAGGAGAAAAGGGTACAGCACATATTTGGAGTGAACCAAAGCTGTGAACTTTTCAAGGGTCACTCATCCTTGTTGAATAGGCTGTTTTGGGGTAAAGAATCCACCATGTGCTTTTTGGGACAAAATTCAAAGCAACCAGCTGTCAGGATACATCTGAGTTTGGAGACCCCCCAGAGAGTGAACACAGAACCTCCATAATCTGTGACTTTTAACATGTGATATCATCTGAGATGGTTTAAGACATCATTACTGTAATCTTCAGATCTGATTTCCCTCCCCCGGGGTAGGCAATGTTCTCATGTTTATGAAGTGTGAGGGGTATGCTCTAAGAAGCAAATGTTACACACCTGAAAGCAGTAATAACTTTCCCCCCTGTGTCTCTCTGTTTTGGTTCAGATCCTTTTAAATATTGGTGCAGAGGAGAGATCTTGAATGTTTACTGCGGGTTTTATCTCTTTTCTCGGCTCATTAGCATGGGAGAGCAATGGATTATTGTGCACACATCTCAGGACTGTTTAAATGCATGTATTGTTCGGCAGGAGATAGGTTTGTCTTGGGACATGTGAATAGTAGCAGTGCATTATGTGAGGTGATATTCTGACAATGGAATGATCAAACAATTCTAATATTTTATTTTATTTTTAAATTCATTACGGGCAGCTGGTATTTAGAAAAAATGGAAACATCGTATTTCTTAAATCCTGTTTGTGTTATGACGAAACAATTTGACTGACTCTTCCCACAAGATAATAAGATAAGCACTCAGTGTTCTAGTACTCTACTACTACTGACATGTCATCAATATAATACAACTAATATAAAAGTCTTCCAGTATAATATATATAATATTTTATAATATAAAGATTTTGCACACGTTTTTTGAAATAACTTTCATGAAGCATTTTCCCCTTCATTTAAATTGTTTGTGAAATTCAACGCACGTCTACACTGCTCCACAGGACAGACTACGGGGGCGTGTGCATACCAGCACGCCCTGCGCTGTAACTGTCCAGCGCGGACACTGTGGGCACGAAGTAAAAGGTTCCTTGTTTGCGTTAACGTAATTCTCTTCAAACAGGACTTCGTCAATGTGAAGTAGGAACATTTTAGTTCATGTCCACAGCATCCGCATGGGGGAGTTCCCCCAGAAGAGCAGCACTTCGGTACACACTGCTATTTCCACCCCGCAGTCCGAACTGCGGGGCAGTGTAGACATGCCCTAAATTTGAAAACGATGTTTTTAATGGACTGGTAGCCTGTGATGTACAAACAATAACTGATTATTGTTTTAAAGTAATTCTCACCCCCTATTTTGGACTACAAAGGAAATAAAATGAAATGCAAAAAAACGCTAAATATATCCAGTAGATGAGAATTCACATTGGCAAGAATCAGATGAAATCCAGAATGTTTAGTTCTAAATGTATGAGTAGCTGTGGGCCTAAGAAGCAAAGTTCAGATTCAGAACCAAACTTCTCCAGTCTCAGGTGGCATTTGGAGCCAGGATTTCGGTTGGGGCCCATCTCTTTTTAATTGTTCAACAGTCTCTAAGGCTGAGATTTTCAACGATGTGTCATGTTGTCCTACCTCTGTTCCTGCTGAAGTCAATGGTGAAACTCCCATCGATTTGGAGCACAGTTTGGCCAAGATTAAGTGCTTTTGAAAATGCCACCCTTAATCGGGCAAAATTTAGTCCTAATCCAAAACTTACGAATCTGACAGAGACCTGATTTATGTGTCCATTGGGTATATAAATCATGTATGCGCTAACATATATCCATAATTGTGCTAACCTAAATTGGAACAAATCCCATACTGTTCCTCTTTGTTCAGTGTCAAATGGTTGTAGATTCCATTTATCCCAGTATCAATATGAACATTTTCCTTTCCAAATGGATGGCAGTGCAGTGATGCTTGTAAACATCATTATTTGGCACTTCTGCAAGAATTATGTCTGCTAACAATATCAATGTTTTGGGAATTTAAAGTGCAAAAATCAATAAGAAGAAAATGTAACCAGTGAAATACAGAATGATCTAAAGAACTATTGTGGGGAGTTCTCTTTGACACCTCTTACCCTTGTCTGATAAACAGTCAGGGAGGTAACTGAAATGTTAGTAATATTCCAACTATGGACTGGTCCAGGAGCCAGTTTCAGGCCTATTTGTCACTATATTTCCAGTCTTCAAGGCTTAAAGCTTTAAGGGATTAACTGGTGCACTGGCTTTATACTGGCCCTCTGCAAAGGGGTTGATTTTCCCTCTGACAGTATGTCATGTTCTTTCGATGTGCTGAACGCTGAAGAGTTGTTCCTTTCGCTAATGAAAATCCCAAAAGCATTTTCCCCTTCTGTCTTTAGGGTCTGCTGAACAGAGACCAACAGAGCACAGATCATGCAGGGAGATTTAGATCATGCAGAGCTCAGCTCATACAGGGAGCGTTAGCCGTCGAAGTGGTAAAGTGAGTGAGTTCACTAGCCTTTCACTTCTTCCGCTATCTCAAAGTAAATGACTTTGAAATCAACTCAGGTCCAAAGTCCATTGAAGTCAATGGAAAAATAGGTAACCAAAATGGAAAACCACTTTTAAACATTTGAGTCTTAATCTCTGCGTCAGTTTCCCCATCTGTGATATGGTGATAATACTTTTTTGCCTCCTTTACAGGGGATTTGTGAAGATTAAATAGCTGTGAGTGTCTATAAAGAACATTGAAGATTAAGGTGCAAATTCAACCAGTTTAAATAAACTTGTTTCGTTTATCAAGTGCAAATCCCTATATGGGTACTTCTTTTTTGGATTCCGATTGGCTTATATTAGTTTAGCTTAAACCTGATCCTAAACTAAAATTTAAATAAGCCACAAGGATTTGCACTGGTTTAACTAAACCAGTTTAAATTCACACCTTGAACTGAAACGGTGCAGCCTTTTGGGTAGACAAGCCATTAGTGCCTTGTCTTTGTGAAGCTGCACCCACTTAGACTAGATCTGAATTTGGCCTTCTGCATACTAGATATTGCTGTTGTTGCAAATCAAGAAGGTGCATTATCACAGCTGTCAAGGGAAAACTGCCCTCCACATAACTGCACTATTCCTGGTCGGTGATTTAAATTCCTCCATGTCAAATAATCCATTTATAGTTATTTCCACTAGGGAAGAGGAATGCAGAAATGTCAATGCCCCACTTTATGACTCGACCAAGGATTCCTCCTGGGGGGTTTCTCTCGCTCTTTTGCTTTCTAATAAACAAAAATGTGCTTGATTGTGAAAATTAAATATTTAACAGCATTTAGTTGCACCACATTAGCAGCTGACTGTTCAACTTCTGTCTGCATTTCCATTGTAATTTTGTTTGCTGTTTCAAAGCGGCATTATTCCCCCATCCCCACCACCTCCCTCTGGAGTTGTTTGGAGAATACTAATATGGCACACAAGTGTCCCCATGTATTTCCAGACTCATTTGCTGACATGCGGCCCCTTGTTAGCCAGCCAGAATGAAGGAATGTCCATGCACATTAGTCAGTTAACATAATCACAGCCTGCCACAGTCTCATTGTATGTAGGAAAGAGAAGGCAAATCCATTAATAAAATGCCACGTTGCTTTTAACCAAGACACAATTAGCATTTGGATTCCACATAAACACTTTCAGTCTCTTTAAACACCATCATTTATTACAAACCCATCAGTCTCTACAATAAAAGGAAACTCCTGCTGGGAAGACTGGCAGTATATTAACGGGGGTGGGGTGGGGAGGGAAGAGTTCTACCCTCAAGGGAAAATCCCGCCCAGTCCACTGTGCCAGGGGGCTTGGCTAGAGTGATGGTGGGCACCCCCAGTCTGGCATAGCGCCAGATGTATGGGAATTCTCAGACTGGCAGTGGACTAATTAGGTAGGCAAAGGGAGAAACAGGACCAAAAGAGGCATCTTGGGTACGGCTGCTCTGCTGCTGTTCTATGACCTAAAGGAAGTATGTCTTTCCCCCAGATTTCCCTACAAAGAAACCCAGACCATGACTTGGCCTGACACAGGATCTCTGCATTTGGCTGTCGGTGACACTTGTGTTAACCGGGAGAAACTCATTGGCTGAAGTGAACTTACTCCAGGGTAACCGGGAGCAGAATGCGACCCATCTTTGGTCTCTCTTGTCTATTTCGCTCTCGGCAGGGAGTGTCTCTCACTCGGTGTATGTACACCACCTAGCACAATGGAGTCCCAAGCTCAACTGGGGCAGCGAGGTGCTACTCTTAGAAGATAAAAAATAATGATCATGCGCTTCTCATCCAGCCATTTCATCTTTTTTTTTAAATAGAGAGAACTGGGTTCCTCTTTAGTAGAGTGACTAGACAGCAAGTGTGAAAAATCGGGACAGGGAGTGGGGGGTAATAGGAGCCTATATAAGAAAAAGACCCCAAAATCGGGACTGTCCCTATAAAATCGGGACATCTGGTCACCCTACTCTTTAGTGAGTCCCTGGGGCTTTCTCCTCTTGTTTCCAATACACTGCTACCATTCCTCCCCATGGACTAAAACCGGTGGGATGTGCCTCTTGCTTGGTTTGTGTCACTTTATACAGATCCCTGCCGAGCAGAGAATGTTCCTGTCCTGGGGAAAGATCAGGTGCATCACCAGTGGTCCCCAAGTACAGATGATATTTACTTCTCTCCTATAACCCCCAGCGTGCCCCTCCCACCCTCACCTGCCACACTCTGGAGCAATTGTTTTGTTTCTGATGATGAGGAAGCAAAGGATCAAAACCCACGAAGCTAGATCACAACGTCAGGCGAGGGAGCAAGAACGAGTTAGAATCCACAGCTGGTAAAAGGCTCAGCTTATGGATCAGTGAGGCTCATTTGATAATACTCCCTGGGGAAGCGGTAGAAGGTCAAATGCTTGAGACATTTAAAGGTGAGCTGATAAAACCCTGACAAACATACCGTAGAGAATAACCCTCTGGCAGAGCGATGTACTGTACTAGAAAGGACCGAAGAAGTATTTTGAGTTGCATTTCTATGATCTTTGGTTCTTGCCTCAAATGATTTGCGCAGAGCTCTACAAACCTCAGGAACCTAAATGGTGAACAGTTTGTTTCAGTTTTGAGTTCACATGCCTTTCTACCTGAAGTCACAAATCAACCCAGGCTAGGTTAGAAGGATCCACAGACATTTATAGCTTGACTGAGGTTCACTTAAAAAAAATCTACCTCTGGTCCTCTCTAAATTCATCCCAAGCTTGAAGAAAGGTTCACAACTCTTGGGGTCCAATTTTACAACCTGGCCTAGATTTCTTAATTCCACAAGTACAACAGATAAAGAGGATGAACACTGACTGTCTGGGTGCTGGATTAAAGGACATTCTTATATTAGTTTGCTGTTTGATCAAGATTGTCCTACGGTAAGAGTCTCTTTTGCAGGTGCCAGAAGATAAGTTTGGCATCATTACCACAGCTAATTGTAGATCAACAGCTGGCAGGTGCTATTCATTTTCCTCATCTGCATATATCCTGATAAGAGCTGGACAATTGTAGGAGCTTGCAGGTTTGCTGGGATATGATGGTTTCAATCGGCAGCTGTACAGTTCTTGCCAAATTACCAATCACACAGTACATAATCCTCTTCCCCCTACAGAGAGAGAGAAAAAGAAACATGAATAATCAAAGTTCTAGGCTGGGTCTTTGCAGGCTGATTGGTGGGTCTCAGGTGTTCGCAGGTTCCAGTAAAAAGCTCACGAGCCTGAAAGCAGGGCCACAATCTCTTATCCCCCTTTAAAGCAATAGTTTGAAATTCCAACACAGTCATTAATACACCACACTCAGGAACTATCTAATGAGCAAACCAAAGCTTCCAATGGTTAATGACATGCTTACTGACAAGTGGTAAAAGTGGGAATACAAAGCAGTCACTAACTCACCATCAAAAAGTCAACAGTTATGAACACAATGTCATGTAAGACACCAGAGTATTTCCCCGTCCCTCTATTTTCTGTATAAATGTGAGGTAATTATTGATAAGTTCTGAATTTTTTAGTAGCCTTTCATGATCTTCAGTCAAAAGCCTCACTGGTTACCACAATAAACTGCACAGCCAGATCTCCACTGACGTAGATGGAGTTCAAGGGGCTATCTGCATAAAGAACATTGCAGGACTGGGGGCCTTTAAGTTCAAGTCTCTTTAGGGAGTGGGGGGGGGAGGTGGGACTGATGAGAGAAAAGAACACCACATTCTGGTCCTGCTTTGAGCAGGGAGTTGGACTAGATGACCTCCTGAGATCTCTTCCAACCCTGATATTCTGATTCCATTCAGTATATCAATTTCATTCTGTTTGTGCCATCTTCCCCCCACCCCCTCATAAAGGGCATATTTTGTGCCTCACGAATCTGCCTCCATTGTGCAGTTTGGCAGGTGCTCCCGGTATCAATGGACTGTCCTGGAAAGCCATGAATGTTGGTGATATCACAGACATAATTTTACAAGATAAACATTTGAGGAGCCAGGCGATGGGGACATGGCTGGAAAATGTGTTAGAAAAGATAACAGAATGGGAAACAGTTGAGGGTTAGTTTTAATTAATACATTAGAGTTTATTTTAATTTTTTTAAATAAAAAGCAGCATTAACACATTCTATTAAGTCCTGCTGATAGCGAGGTAGTGTTCGTTTTTTGCAGAAGAATGAGGATGTGTAATAACCGTTAGTCTGGAGGACCTTTGAGGTTGATCGTTTTTATATTTGAACAAAAGCAAGAAAAAAAACAAGTGGATTTTTGCATATTGTGTTCCTTACTAATCCCTTAAATTAATTACTTTTCCTGCCAATTTGGTAACATGGTAGCTTTCACAGAACAGGGTTAGCTGCTGTTTTCGAGGCTACTGCAGCTCCAATGACTGTGTTAATAAAAGGGCTACTGGGCATCATAACAAGCCAGAGAATGTTGTTGCTTCTTGAAAATGCACCCCTCCTCTTTTCCCTTGGGAAAGTAAACAAGAGGAGTATCACTATGAGAGATGGGATCAGGGCCGACTCCAGGCACCAGCCGAGCAAGCTGGTGCTTGGGGTGGCAGATTGTTCGAGGCAGCATTCTGCCCAATCCTAGGGCAGCACGGCCGCTTTTTTTTTTTTTTTTTTTTT
>NW_020664444.1:5627282-5711028 GCF_002925995.2 Terrapene triunguis | reverse complement strand
TTGCTTGGGGCGGTCAAAAAGCCAGAGCCGGCCCTGGATGGGATGAAATTAGGCAAGGAAAAATTGAGGTTGAGTATCAAGAAGAGGTTTCTAACACTGAGATGTATTAGGCTGCGGAACAAACTGGTAAGGGGATAATAAACAGTACAGAATCATAATAGGCACACTTTCATTTTTTCATAGATTCTAGGACTGGAAGGGACCTCGAGAGGTCATCGAGTCCAGTCCCCTGCCCGCATGGCAGGACCAAATACCATCTAGACCATCCCTGATAGACACTTATCTAACCTACTCTTAAATATCTCCAGAGATGGAGATTCCACAACCTCCCTAGGCAATCTATTCCAGTGTTTAACCACCCTGACAGTTAGGAACTTTTTCCTAATGTCCAACCTAGACCTCCCTTGCTGCAGTTTAAGCCCATTGCTTCTTGTTCTATCCACTTACGGCATACTTTGCATCTACATGTCTCAAAGGGCTTTACAAAGGCTGTTCTGTATTATCTCCATTATACCAATAGGGAAACGGAGTCACAAAGTGCTGCCCAAGGTCGCACCGTGAGTCCGTGGCAAAGCTAGGGTAGAACCCTGGAGTCCTGACTCCCTGTCCTTAACTTTTGAAGCAACCATAGTCAGGGGAGGTATAAATTACGCAGCAGGTTTGCCCATCCCTACTACTAATGAAACTTTGCACTTATCTATCACTTTTCACATATCTATGTCTACTCACTTTATATGCATTAATAAATTGAGCCCCTCAATCAGTAAGCCCCATTGACTTTAATGGGATTTAGATATGGACCTTAGTGGTGCCCTGAATTGCAATGCTTTCCCATATTAGGGCTTCTGGGAGGTAGGTTGGCATCATTATCTGCATTGTACAGATAGACCAACTCGGGCACACGGGTTTAAGGCCACTGATTCGGGATACTTCCTTTTTTTGCGTTCCTAACTTGAGACACGTAGGGCCTGTTTTCAGGCGTGCTGGATCCTCCCAAATCCAACGGAGGTCAACTGAGCGGTAGGGACTCGGCACCTATGGAAAACAGGCTGAGCAGGTCTTCAGCTGGACAAGCAAAAATGAAGGCAACCAAAATCAGCGAGCCCTTTTGAAAATGTAGCCCCCCTCGATCACCCAGCCTTCCTAGAAACAACGGGGGAGTTAAAAGCATCATAACAAACTTTTCTCTCAATAGGTTCTTTTCAGTCAACTTGACATTAAGGCTGAATTTATTATTATTATTATTTACATGATCATAGTACCTAGGAGCCCAGTCCTGGACCAACAGAGAACCTTCATGGGACTTATTTTTGATCACAGATTTTTCTCTTTGGTATTAGGTTAATATTAACAATACTTGGTCCTGCTGTAAATGCCTTAAATAACCACATTTCAACTTCACAAGGTCAAGCATTAATGAGTCAAGGCTAAATGGCTTGCATAAGGTCAGTGGTAGAAGCAGGAATGGAACTCCCAAATTCCCAACATGTAGCTGTCAGTTTAACTCCTAGGCCATGCCTGTCTCGATGAATGCTACCTATTGCAGCAAGTGATGTGTTTTAATTCTGCAGAACAATTATAGCAATACATAAAACAGAGGAATGTTATGCAATTGCTGTGAAATCAAACACATAACAAGACACAATTAGGTGCAATGCAAGACATTACCAGTGCACTCAGCTCCTCTTTCATCTACCTTCCTAATCTCTAGCCTTTCTATTTCAAGTCGGCATCTATTCAACACTTGTTTTAGCAGATAGCTAGTCATTCTCAAGGTTAATACATGCTCTACGGGCAAAACAATTTGCAGTAACACAATATAAACGTATTTCTCTTTGTTCAGGAATGATACTGCCTGTAATCAAAAGACTAAAATTCTGCATGATGTATGCATTGTTGGTGCTGCTTGAATAGGACGATTTTTAATGGACCCAAGGTTGTGTTAAGATTAGCATTGAGTTCTGGTGACTTTTAGAAAGAACATTGACACGTAACATGAAGCTGGTTTCCTTCACCCTACAGTCAATACCCAAAGCCTCTAGCTGTGAATAATGTTAATTCCAGTTTTATTAGAGAATTTTAAAGTACATTTTTATAACTTTTTTGAGCAAGCAAACGTACCAACCATATTACCAACCAAGCAGCTAAGGAGCAATGAAAACCCAACTCAGACATACTTTAACAATTCATAGTTTTATTGGGGAATCAGTGAGCAGCTGTTTGACGGCTGTTTCCCCATGGTAGAGATGAAGATTTCTGCTGTGCAATTCAGAGCTGATGGGAAGGTGAAGTCAAGGAGGGGAAGGGATATACACGTTGGAGTCTCAGTCCATTGACTTCAGTGAAGATACAACGATTTACACCAGCTGAGGATGGGGCCCTGAATCTTTATTCTCCAGGTTACCTTTTCTGTTCCAGCCTTGGGGCCTGTTTCAACTTCACTGAAAGCAAAGGGAGCATTTCCACTGACTTCAGAGGGACTGACTCAAAGGCCAGATGGCCCAGGTCTTCAAGGATATTTAGGCACACAATTCCCATTAATTTCAGTGGGAGTTACACACCTAAATACCTTTGATGATCTGGACCTATGTGAATAGTTAGCAAAGTTATTGCCATATGATTCCTGCATGGAGGCCTTGGAGGAATGAGCCACTGTTCTCAAATCAATCCCTAGCGGACAGATGGCACATCCCCAAACCCACCATCACGCCTCTCTGGCACTTACAGTAGGAAGACCAGGAACTGATTGGTGATGGAGACCCAGAACAAGGTAAGGTGCCCCAGTGCAGCATTGGAGAGAGAAACTTGCACCAGGCACATCAAGAAGTGACTTCAGTTCCCTGAGATGACAAACTGGGACTTTTCCTAAGCACTAAAGTCACTTCGGGTCACACCCTGCAGCCTCTGAACAAAGTTGCAGAAGGTCCTAATTCAGGAGAACCACTACGATCCTGCTGTGGGGGAGTGCTGGGGAGGGAGTGGCTCCAAGCCACAGAGAGGCCACACAACTTCAGTTTGCGTGAGCATTTTCTTTGGTTTTAATCCAACAGCATTTGCACCCTGCCCCACCAACTTTCACTTTGAGTTTTGTGTTCCAACGAACAACCCAACCAGCCTGGGGTGGATTCTCCCTCTTCCAGTCCACCCACAAGCCACAGTTACATAAAACACAGGAGAAAGGCTCTGCAATCACTCCAACTGCTCCCCCATCCACACTGGGCAAGCCTCCCTTGGTGGGACTGCCAGGGCCACAGGGCCTAGTCAGTTTAAATTTCATACATAGTCATTTGCAGACAGTGATAATCTGTTTGGATTTAGTCTCACTCGCTGGTTCTCATGCGCTAGAATGAGGTTGCAATGTCTCATTTGCGAGCCAAGAAGGGACATGTTTATTGGTTTAGAAAACAAATGGTTGGATTTTCTTTGTGGTTCAAATGCTATGGAAATGTTTTTCTTAGTCTAAGGTGCTGTAAATGCTTGTTTTACCATAACTTAAACATGGGGCCAAATGTACCTGATCACAGTCCTTGAATTTAGGGAATGGCCAGCCTTGACTCTGTCTCTTTAAACTGTGTATTTGATTAAATCATGTGCTGCCAAGATCCTCCTCCGATACAGAAATTATTTTGATAGCATCTTCATTATTTATACAGAAAAAATGAAAGGCACCTGAAAATAATGAGGCCAGCGGCAGAAATCCCAACTGACTGAGAGGAAAAGAGATTGTGTATGCCACACAATTATTGAAAATGTCACTAAGTAAAATTAATTACAATCATTAAAAGTATCCATGATTATTCATCACCTACTTCTCAAAGGATTTGGGGCTGCTTTCCAGTCTTGAGTCCACCTCAGTCTGTGTGTGGCATAAAACTTTAGATTTACTTACACTGCGGTAGATACCCCCAGCCAGATGGTCAGCACTGAGGTCAAGGGAGTGATGACAATTTATCCCTGCTAAGGGTCTGTTCCCAAGATTTGCTGCCCTGAGAGAGAAATGTTTTGACACAGGCTAAGCTGAAGGGATAGTTCATGCATTACTGCATACATTGGACTTAAACACTTTGAGCTACTGGTCTTCACTTTCACGGGCCTTCCTGGCTTAGCCCCACCCAACCTCTCATTTGTCATACGCTATTGAGAGGTCAGCTCCTGCCTGTGATTGGCCAATGGTTTGCCCACGTTACATTTTCAAACAAGCATCTTCATGTTTTCTTCCGGACTGCCCCTCAGGCTTGAGAGGAGCTCCCATAAACATTCACAAAGCTCCCTCATTTTCCTCCTCCCAAATCCCTCCTTATCACTCCCCTTTTCTGTGATGTCTATAAAACATTTGGTAACCATTAGACTCTGCTAGTGTGTTGAGACTACGGCCTATCGTGTTTGACCAAGATTGTCTCCTTACTTCCTTTGGCTCCCTCATCTGTCTGTCCATGTCCATTTGTTGTCTCGTCTTATACTTAGATTGTAGGCTGTCTGGGGCATGGACTGTCTCTTTTTGTTCTATGTTTGTACAATGCCTAGCACCATGGGGTCCTGGTCCAGGTCTCAGGCTCCTAGGTCCTAGAACAAGCAATGAGTAATAATACCCTTTTCAACTTACCTTTGATGTGAATGTTCAGAACACTAGCCCATCTCAGGAAAACATTCATATTCAGGGCAGCACATAAGCACATGCTTAAGTCCTATTAAAGACAAAGAGACATGGTTTATTACATGCTTATTACAAGTTTATTACATGCTTAAGTGCTGTCCTGAATAGGGCTGGATTTAAGCATGTGCTCTAGAGATTTTCTGGATTGGGACTGTTGATCAGAACAGAAGCAGCATTTTAGCACAGAGGCTTCTCTGATTTCAAAACTAGGACACCTTTGAAACTTGCAGCTCTTTCTGCTTGCAGTAATTAAAACAGCTTTCTTTGTAAAAACCATCTTGTTTAGCTGTGGGGGAAAAAAATCTCCAAACACTAGGGCCATTAAATGCTTAACTTCTGCCTTCTCACGATCCTCAGCCAGTCGGGAGCCCAGGAATAATTCCATATTCTCAGCAAGGACAATTGTTTCATGCTAATATCCCAAACTAAGATGGTATTTCATAATGTTTTACTTATAAAGCTGCTTCATCAAAGGTATCCCTCAAAGGTGTTCTCTTCCATAGGCAGCAAACAGAGCTACAGAAAAACAAAAACAAAACCTCTTGGCTCCTCCCCCGCCCCACTATCTGTAACTGCTTTGCAACTCCTGGACCCAAGACGAGCGTGTGGGTGGGTGGTGCAGTGAAGACACCATATAAAGACTGCGATCAGAGCTGCAAATGGGATTTTATCTCTTATTTTGAAATCTCTGTCTCATAACTGCTTCCCCTCTCTCTTTGAGTACACACTATGTATGGGGACGTGATAGCTACATAATGAGCCGCAGAGCCATGTGATAAATTGCAGTCATCTTGTACCTTTGGCCTCCACACACAACTCTGCCCAGTAATTCATCTCCATCAGGATTAGAATCAGAGGGTTAGAAGGGACCACAAGTCTAGCCCTTTGCCAGGATGCAGGATTTATTGTCTTCACTTCTAAAACTACAAGGCTCTCAGCAAAGAGCCGCCATTTTATAAAACACAACCTGCCACAACATTTCCTATCCCACCCCTCTCTGAAAAGGGGGCTTTCCCCCCAAAAAATTACCTGTCTGTCTTATGGTTATACAGTCGCCCATCACTGTAGCAGATCAAGGCCAATTTTTAAAGGGATTTAGGCACTTAGAGATGCAGGATCCTAGAGGGATTTTCAAAAGCACTACATGTGTATCTGCATCTTTGGGGGCCTAAATATACTTTTAAAAATTTGGCACCGAGAGACTTCCATGTACCGATAACAATAGCAACATCTGTAGCGAACTTCATATAGCCTCTGGCACGTCTCCCTTTTCAGGGTAAAATCTCTGCCTGAGGGAATGGGAAGTATTTTGTTTTTGTTTTTTGGTTTGAGTTGGGTTTTTGGTTGGTTGGGCTCCAGCCCAGTGTACTACTCTGTCCTGTACTAATGATGGGATTAAGGTCCGATATTAAATGACCGTTCAGGGTTAGGATTGAAACGTTATATCACTGGAAAGAGGAGATCCCCAATTTTCCAACTCCAGCACTTGCTTCTAACCCTGACACATCAGACTGGATGGTTTTGACATTTGTTTGTACAGAAGAACTATTTTAGGTAGGTTTTAGAGAAGAGTTAGGAGACATCTTTCTCTTCCTCTGAGACCCGCACAGTTGGACTCACTGATTCAGGCATTTGGGCCAACACTTTCAGAAAGTGGCTTCTGATTTTGGGTGCTTCCATTTTTGAATGTCCAGCTTAAGAAGATTTGGGCCTAATTTTTGAAAGCGTTGAGCACCCATTATTCCAACCTCAGTCAGTCGAAGCTGCAGGTGCTCAATGACTGAAAAATCAGGCCCAAGGACCATTGAGCATGGAAGAACTATGGCATCCAAAATTAGAGGCCACTTTTGAAAATTTTGGCATTGCCTTTAAGGGATAGATAAATATATAAAGGGACTAATTTTTGTAACACTTGTATAGATCTTCAAGTCATTAGAAATATTATATGATAACTCTTTTTTGGGGTATTTTTGTTCATGGTAAAAAAAAATTAATACTGTAATTAGAACGAAACAAGAAAATTCCAAATAAAAATGACATTAAGATAGAGTTACGGTTGAGAGCACATAATTCAGGGTAAAATACATTACACGGAAGTTGTAATTATACCAAAACCAAACATTATAAATCCAAGATCTTGAGAGTTAAGGTTAACCTTAAAAAATCCAAATACGTTAAGGTATGAAAATGTAGACTTAAGGCACCCAAACAACCTTAATTCTGCCCTGCAGAAATGGGAATGGGAAATGGAAAAAAAAATTGAATGCATTTATTAAAAGCACTTTAATTCAACCTGGGGTAACAGGAGTATTATGGACTAATCATAAATGTCTGGTTATTCCATGGCACATTTGTGTAGGTGTATCTATTTATTTACATTAGTGGCAGAAATGTTTATGCTATTTTATGCTGTACTTTCAGTATCAGAGATATTGTCTAATTTCAATGCTTGAAACTCCTGCTATCTCTGATGGGAGTTACATCTCTTATCCCCTTAACAGCAGGATCAAGTCTTTTGAGGTGCGAATGCAATTAAGATCCATAAATCTGAAGCTTTTGCCTCATCTTTGTGAACAGGAAGGGAATTTTTTTTGGTTGTTGTTTCACATTTGTAAGAAGAAAGAAAGACAAGACCTGGTGGGAAGGTTGCCTAGCAACCCAAGCTGGACTCTAAGACTATTAAATGTAAAAGATAAGATGCAAAAACTAATTTAAAATAATGTTATCGGTCTCACCTGACAAGGACCAAACAGTTCTGATAACGAAGCTACCGTCCTTATCAGCGAGGGTCTGACTAGCGCAGAGCTCTGTACTGCAAGGGGAATATTGCCCCCATTTTTATGCATTTTATGCTTTATTAACCCAAAAGGCTACTTGGGTTTGATACTTTTCTGAGCTGCATTCAATTGCAGTGTCTGAGTTGGACTCAGATGTGGAGGAATCATGAATTTCCCAAATCTGCACCCAGGTGACACTGGGTCATTTGTCACCCAGAAAACTGGACCATTTATTTAATGAGTAGCTATGTCCTTGTCCTTCTGTTGCCCCTTCCTCTGATGAGGGCAGGTCTTCACTACCCACCAGATCGGCGGGTAGTGATCGATCTATCGGGGATTGATTTATCGCGTCTAGTGTAGACACGATAAATCGATCCCCAATCGCTCTGCCGTCGACTCCAGAACTCCACCACTGCCGAGAGGTGCAAGCAGAGTTGACGGGGGAGTGGCGGCAGTCGATCCCGCACCGTGAGGACACGAAGTAAGTCGATCTAAGATACGTTGACTTCAGCTACGCTATTCTCGTAGCTGAAGTTGTGTATCTTAGATCGATCTCCCCCCCCCCCGCCCAGTGTAGACCAGGGCCGAGAGCATGTTACACACATTCATTAAGACTTTCTTGTGAGGAAGATAAATATAATGCTGCTCCCTATGGGCTTGCACCTGCTCCGACTGAAGTCATGGGGTGAAATTCTGATTCCACTGAAGTCAGCAGGAGTTTGCCATTGACTTTATTGGGGCCAGGATTTCACCCATGGATATCAATGCCCAACACCTTTGAAAACTGAGCCACAAGCAACCTTCTTACCCCTCTTTCAAACCCCTCCTTAAAAGTCACTTCTTTCGTTTAGCCTTGCATCAAAGATCTCCTCTCCAGAGATACCCATTCCCACGAGTACACCTGGTTCCAGTCTGTCCTAATCACGTACTTCTAAGGTGCCAATCCCAGCCATATCTACCCTAACTTACACCCTTGATTGGCCCCAGAACATGGGAAGAGCACTTTACGCCTCCCAAGCAGACCAATGGGAGAATTGAGAATCAGACCCCATGAGTCTTGACCCTCAGTCTCCTGCTCTGACCCCACACGTCCTCAGGTTTTCTGAGTTGCAAAATGGTCATTTCTAACCTGCATAAATTGCCCTTTTGAGGTTCTTTCTACAACTGTGTGGAAAATGTTTCCCCCTCCCCACTGTGAAAAATGTCCACTTTTCATCAGAAAACTGAAAAGTTTTGTTTGTTTGTTTTCGGTTTCCCAACAAAAACTCGAAATTACCACAGAAAGCAGAGGCTTCTTTGCAAAAAACTTCATTTAGTTGAAAACCCAATTTTCCATCAGAAAGAGCTTGGATGGAAAATTTTCAGCAAGCCCTAGCTCTTTGTGGAAACCAGAGAAAATTAATAAATAAGACCAACCCACAACGTTTGCCACCATTTTCACAAAAACTGGCCCAGTGCAGAATGTTTCTTTTCCCGACCACATTGCCACAGTTAAGATACCACCTTTCTAAGAGGAAAGAGTTTGATCACGTTCTGCTTTGATACGACGCTGGACACCTTGATCACTGTTTCACAGGGAATCCCATCTCACATGTGCTCCCTCTGTCTCTCTCTCTTATTATTTCCCTTCCAGGCCTACTGTTCTGCTTTATAGCAAATCCTAGAATGGTGATCCTGTGATAGCTGTCTCTCGCGCTCTCTTTTTTTCAAACACTTTGTTACTTAAAAGTCATTTTGACCCTTAAGGTTTCTTTTATAGCTTTGTATTTTGTTCGGCTCTGGGTTTCCCTTTCATCTCCTTTTGCCTTTCATTCGGAAGGTTGCCCCTTTCTAACCAGACCAAATGGAATAAAAATCACATCTACCTGCAAACAGAAGTATCTGGCTGCCTTTCCCATCACCTGCTGTTAACAGAGACAACTCACTTCTGGGATGGCTAGTTACAGAACAGGATGATAGAGATAAAAAGATCCTCTTTCACAACAACGTGCATTCCATTCCATTCCTTACACACAAAGAGAGTAGTTGAAGGATCTGCTGCAGTTTCCCAGCATGCTGATTGTGTCAAAGGCCCAAGGATCAATAAATAAATTGAACCAATTGTTAGGATGCTAAAGACTGATTATGCCTGTTGAGCATGCTCCCACTAGGGGGGAGTTTGGAATCACACTGGCCCACAGAACCTCACATAGGTGCCTAGAGAAGGAATGTGCTCATTATAGCACCGTTCCTCTCCGCTCCCTTTGGACGGCTAATAGTCCCGGCAGTGTCAGCAGCGAGCAATCCCCCTATTCAGGAATGTATTGAGGGCAGAGAATCTGGTAACAAAATTACAAGCATTTGTCATCCCTTAGTAGTCATGCTCATAGTGTATGTGGCTGGACAGAAGCTGATTGCCAGAAGCTGGGACTGGACGACCGGGGATGGATCACTCAAGAAATTGCCCTGTTCTGGTCATTCTCTCTGAAGCCTCTGGCATGGGACACTGTTGGAAGACAGGATACTGGGCTAGATGGCCATTGGTCTGGCCCAGTATGGCCGTTCTTATGAAACTATGGTTAGAGGTAACTTTCCTATCCTAGCAAACCATACATAACATAACCAAATCATCTATGCTCCACTCTAGCTGTCTTGCTGGCCTTCCCTTTCGTTGCTTATTTACCCAAGGCATCTTTATCTTAACAGAAGCTGCCCTCTCTTCTCTTTTTTGGTAACTGGCTCAATCTTCTTGCTGGATTCTTTAACTGATGATAAAGGTCAGTACTTGTGATGTTTGGGATTGTTTCCATTCTGGTGGCACCCAACTCTGGGCTCGTGACATACTACATGGATCGGGTGCACAGAAGAGGAATAGTATCAGAGGGGTAGCCGTGTTAGTCTGTATCCACAAAAACAACGAGGAGTCCAGTGGCACCTTAAAGACTAACAGATTTATTTTTGAATAAGCTTTTGTGGGTAAAAAAACCTCACTTCTTCAGATGCATGGAGTGAATATTACAGAAACAGGCATAAATATATAATATAATATAATATATAATATATATTTATGCTTGTTTCTGTAATTTTCACTCCATGCATCTGAAGAAAAAGAGGAATGGTGCATTACAAAGGCCCATGTTGAAGGATTCTCTGAAAGTGCTACTTGGCTATGGAATAGTCTCTCAAGCGATATGGCGGAAGCCGCATTGCTCGGGATGTTTGAAACGAGACAGGATGAAAATGCACTTTAGGGAATGGTGCTGTGTTGGCTCATATCAGTAAGATGGGTTGGATGACTTAGTAGGTCTTTTCCATATCTTATTTCTGTGATGCTTTTAAAATGTGTGACAAAGACTTAAACGGAAGCTCGCAGAACAGCAGAGAAGAATATGAGGCTGGATTAATTTATTTAGCATAAATGATGCTTCTTACAACTTCAGTCTCAAGATGTATAGTTTATGTCTGTCTGTCAGCATTTCGTAAGTGCCTATCTCTGCAATAACTATAAAATAACGATGATTCTCCAAATGGGGAGTCACTTCTCTGTCCTGCTCCTGGCCTACATGCTGAGGTATGGCTTTGAGTGTGTTGCTGAATTTTCTTCTGCTTAGTTTCTTTCGGGAATGTGATGGTGAAGAGATGCCTCTTAACGCTGGATTTTGGATCTCCTTTGGGAGACCATTCCAGAGCATAGCATTCTATCACCAGCTCCCTCAAGTTGATATCTGGGCTCCATTGGTCCCAGTGAGCAGGATGATTGCAGAGGCCAGGCAGGAGCCAGAAAAGAGCGGGGGGGTCTCCGAGATGCCCAGAGGAGACAAATTCATGAACTGCTGTGTGTTCATTGAACGAAAGGCATAGATGGGGGTCTTCTTGCCAGCTAGAGATGGAAAAGGGCGTTTTGGGGGATTGTATCAATGATTTAGAGAACTTGAAAAAGAGAAACAATTCCAAATTTGCGAGGGATGGAAGAAGGTTTTGGCCTAAAATGAGTGATGTGTCTCAGAATCATGCAGCGTTGAGAGGTCTGCATAGCAGAGAGCTTTTCTCAACACACACTAGCTGTGTGAAAGGGAATGCGAAATGAAGCTTAAGCAGTTTAACTGTGTTTGGTTAGTATCTAGTGCTGTGCAAGGATGTCAGATTGAGAGCCCTGGAGTGTAAAATCCTCTGTTTATTCACTGACAAGGTATCATCTCACAGGCAGTGGCAGTTCAAGCTGCCTTCCCAGAAATGTGCATGAAGCTTGACTTGGAAAGCCCGCTCTAAGGGTGAGAGGGGTATTCAGTCTTCCCAGCCCATTTTCTCGTTGTCTTAAGGATATGATTGCCAACAAGAGTGTCAATTAGTGCCAGTTGTGGTGAGGAGCTTTCTGTGAGGTGGAATTAGAGACCCACCAAGCTCCTTTTCTGTAAGCCACCAAACAGCCATCGGATGGTATCAACGTTGGCTCAGTAGTGACTAGAAATTATCATCCTAGAGTTGAAAGGTTCCCTGGCCCAGTACCAAAGCCTTGGGCTACAACTAGGAGATCAAGGTCTGATCTGGCTAGCTACTGAGCTCCTTCAGCAAGGTGCTAAGAATCAATGAAGCATGAGTAGTCTGGCAAATTGCAAAATAGGACCTTCAATTAGGTTTTCAGTTGAAAACAAAAATCAAAGTTCGCTGGCATCTGGCAATGGCCCTTTCATTTGTTTTTCACCGCGTTTATGGAAGAGCACAAGACAAACCCGTGCAGAAAGAATGGACATTGAAACCAAAGCTTCCCGCACTGTGGTGGCGTTCCTTTGTTCCATGGAAAATTGAAAACAAACCCCCCCACAATATCTCAGGGCAGTATATTCTTTTATTCAATTAACACTTTAAGTGCAATTAAATTATTTGGGACATTTACATTTAATTTGAGTCTAATTGGATTGTTATGGTATTTTAAAATGCCAATTGATTATTCAAAATAGATCTACTGTATCGAGTCCTTACAAGCACATAAGGGAGGCATATTTCACTGCAGAGATGCTAACGCTTCAATAAATGTTTTTAATAATCTCAAATGGTATTTAACACAGAAGGAGCGAGCTGTCATTTTAAATCTAAAGAGACACATCGACTGGCAAATAATTGCTGTGGTTATTGCATATTACACAAATGCCAGCTGACTTGTACATAGTTTGCTCTCCGATATATTTTGAATAATTAATTAGTTTTTAATTGGCATAAAGTAACTACCCTATTGAATCTATATTGAATCCTGGTTCGAAACTAGTCATGGGCAAGAACGCAGAATGTTAGCACTTCAAGTTGGACCATAGAAGCGGCAGAAGTTCTGAAACAGGCATTTCCCTATAGACTATCCCGAATGCAGTTGGATTGTACTATGCGAGACAGGGGTGCTCATCGCTTAGCTGGACTGGGCCACTTAGAGAGGGGATGTGGGAGCACACATTGCTGCTCTCTTTGAAAGGAGCAACCGGTGACCCCAGCTGGCATGCTACTTGGCTGGAAGCGGCCTTGAATCTCTGGCTGAGGCGTACAAGGGCGAAGTTGAAATCTTGATCTATAGCTGTGCAGGTTCTAAGCAGCTCACTGCTCTCTCTTCCCCTGTTGGTACCTCCATGCAACACAAGACAGCACTGATCCTTTGAATATTGTTCCCAGCTGCCCCTCAGAGCCGGGATACTGCACTTCATTATTATAGTAACTTTCTAGTCTTGGGTAGTGTACATATTCTGCATGTATCCCCTGCATTGCTTCTGGAGGGTGTTATTTTCAAACATTTTGCATTGCCATTCATTGAATTGCCTGTATATATTACCAATTATACATCACACACAAAGCTCCAATCGCAACTGTTTTAAAAAGAAAAGCCACTGCATTTCATCTTTAGGTGGCTTTCCCTGGCTGCTCTCCCTGTGTTAGGTGTGGGTGTCAACAGGTGCCAGATGACATCAGTATATCCCAAAGTTAATGATATCTTTGCAAAAAACAACAACAACAAACCCCTCAAAATGGGTAAGAAAGCAAGTTGTTTTCTTTATAAATAAAACTTAAAATATATAAATGCTGAGATCATAGCTAAATGCTGCCGGATATCTTGTCTGGCCAACTGAATTTTAAAGCTTGGCATTTTATGTTTCTGAAAGCCTTCCATACAATCTGTCATTTAGTCAGTTTTCCTGTTATGCAGCATGGGATGTGAAATTTCTATCTATAACGAGATTTCTGATTGACAAGTATGGTTTTTATATATGGATCTGAATTTGTATTTATCTATAACAGGATTTCAACATGGGGGGCGGGGGGGGGGGGGGGTTTTTTTTTTTTTTTTATTGACACTCTCTTTCTCCAAGAATTTTAGCCATTCCTAAACCGCATTACATAGTCTGTGAAAATGAAGCACTTAAAAGATGTCAAGCGCTGGCACTGTTTCCCTAGAATATTCAGATATTTTTTATTTTTAAATGGGGAAATTATAGGGAACACAAATTCATGTGCATGAGATATGAACGAACAGCATGACTAGTATTTAACAAGAGGTGAACCCTAAACAAAGCCTTGAATTCAAATACCCCAGGCTCTAGGAAATCAAATTCTGCAAATAGTCTCTGTAATGGCCCAGAACCTAAGCTCAGCTCCTGGCCCCATTGAAATGAAGGGCAAAACTCCGAGTGATTTCAAATAAGGCCAGGATTTCACCCCCAGGATCTCAGTTGGCCGGAGTTCCAGGCTGTTTGAATATGGATTCCAAACCTGGCTACTTAAACTCATCTCTGGACTTAACTTCTTTACTTTCTCTCTCTCTGTCTCCTTGCCCCTCCTCATTCAATTATCACATGGATGTAGATGCTAACTTAGGTGACAAGGACATTGTTGTTGCTTCATCTAGAAAAAATCTGTATTTCCTAAGTAATAAGCCCTTCTGTAGCAGTGGCTGCTACCACCGTAGCTAATATAAAGAGTCGCTGGAGCAGTAGTACGCAGACAATGCAGAAATTCAGGCAGCACTGCTAATTCTGCTGCATAAAAGGCCAGAAGCAGCAACCTGGAGTTTACTTAAACTCAGAGATGTAGGGAGATAAAACAATCAGAGACAAGACTTTGGGAAGCTGTAACCCACCTGTATCTTTCTTTGTTAAATGCAGTGAAACCCGCTTTAAGCAACCACTCAAGGGAGAGACAAATCTAGGTCACTCAATACAGGTGATCTTCTAAATAGAAGTAATGCAGAATTGCACATTTGGGAGTATTTTGAGTTGATCTCTTAGGTAAGAGATTGCCAAAGTAGGATGGAATTTTGTACCGGTTTCACAGTAAATATTTTATTTTACGCATCATAAAATCACTTGTTCTGAGCCATCGTCACACAGAGTAATCCCAGTCACTTTGCATGAGACATAGTCATGAGTTTCTTGTGTTTATCAGAGCTATTTGAACATCTTGGCTCTGCAAAACAATGATGGGAGTCTTGTGCGCCAAGATTTCTAACCCCGCCCCCACCACACACAAGGATTTCTGGGACTTTCTGCTTCTGGGTAAGCTGTAAAAACGGCATACGTCTTTCTTGCAAAGAACTACTTAGATTAAACTGTTTGGCAGGGGGCAGATCCTGAGGTGGCATGAACTAACTTCAATGGAGCTACACTAATGTAGACCAGCTGCAGATACAGCCCTAGAACTTCTGTCCAAAAGCTGAACCAAACCTGAATTGAACCTTTATGGAATACACACACACAGACATACACAGAGCTTAAATCACGTTCCATCCCCAATATTTTTCACTTTCACTCTTCTCCTCACTTCCATGATGCAGCCTGGACTAGGAACAGAAGTGCTACAATACCACCAAAAAGGCTCTTTTTCTGACATCTCTTGGTTTCTGCTTGATTGGAAGAATCCAAGGGAGAGTCTGTTCCTGGGAGAGTACCAGCCCAATTTCATGAACTCAAGAAGTTTTGCGTCTCAAATAAAGTTACAAGAAGCATCTCAACTTTTGAGAGCTCATCCAAAGAAAAACAACTCTATGCACTACAGAGGAACCCAAGCCAAAAGGATCATGATGAATGGGAACTTCTCCATCGTTTGGGGTGGGGCTTAGTGTTCCACTTCTAGACCTCCTGATTTTAAAAATATACTAGAATATTTCATTGTAATAATCCAACCCACTGCATCCTGTAATAGTGCCACTGCACTGACAAGTGCAGAGTCCTGCACTTAGGACGGAAGAATCCCATGCACTACTATAGGCTGGGGACTGACTGACTAAGCAGCAGTTCTGCAGAACTGGACCTGGGGATTACAGTGGACGAGAAGCTGGATATGAGTCAGCAGTGTGCCCTTGTTGGCAAGAAGGCTAACGGCATATTGGGCTGCATTAGTAGGCTGGGGACTGACTGGCTAAGCAGCAGTTCTGCAGAACTGGACCTGGGGATTACAGTGGACGAGAAGCTGGATATGAGTCAGCAGTGTGCCCTTGTTGCCAAGACGGCTAACGGCATATTGGGCTGCATTAGTAGGAGCATTGCCAGCAGATCGAGGGAAGTGATTATTCCTCTCTATTCGGCACTGGTGAGGTCACATCTGAAGTATTGTGTCGAGTTTTGGCCCCCCCACTACAGAAGGGATGTGGACACATTGGCGAGAGTCCAGTGGAGGGCAACGAAAATGATCAGGGGGCTAGGGCACATGATTTACGAGGAGAGGCTGAGGGAACTGGGGTTATTTAGTCTGCAGAAGAGAAGAGTGAGGGGGGATTTGATAGCAGCCTTCAACTACCTAAATGGGGGTTCCAAAGAGGATGGAGCTCGGCTATTCTCAGTGGTGGCAGATGACAGAACAAAGAGTAATGGTCTCAAGTTGCAGTGTGAGAGCTCTAGGTTGGATATTAGGAAACACTATTTCAGTAGGAGGGTGGTGAAGCACTGGAATGGGTTACCTAGGGAGGTGGTGGAATCTCCATCCTTGGAGGCTTTTAAGGCCTGGCTTGACAAAGCCCTGGCTGGGATGATTTAGTCGGGCTTGGTCCTGCTTTGAGCAGGGGGTTGGACTAGATGACCTCCTGAGGTCTCTTCCAACCCTAATCTTCTATGATTCTATGATCCTATAATGGAAATTACTGCAAGAGTTTTCATGAAAGCTGAGGCACTAAATTCTCTAAAAAATGTGGATTGGATCCCATGTTCCCATCAGCCCCTTCTGAGGGTCACTCAGCAGTACAAATAGGCTGTGACGCTCCATGCAGGCATCCATCCTACAAGACATATCATTGCAACCATAAATGGGGGAAATATAGGAAGCTGGGGGATAGAACCCCCCATCCCAGGATCTAAGGATCCCTGCCTCAATCCTAAAAACATTTAAGCATGTGCCTAATTTTACTTAGGTGAAGAGTCCCATTGATTTCGAGGGGAAGAAAGCATGTGAGTCACGTTAAGCATGTACTTACCTCAATACAGTAGTTCTCGGATTGTCCTATCTCCCTAGAGTTCTGAGTTTAAATAAACTGCAGGTTGCTACTTCAAGCCTTTTAGCACCACAATTATTGGCAAGATTAGAGCCTCAAGGTCATCTGTTTAGATGCTTTCTTTCAAAATTATTTGCTTTTGCGCTGGCCCTATAAATTTCAAGACACCTCATCCTTCCAGATGTTGGCTGATAGGGAGAAATTAAAAATGGAAGAAAGCAACACATCCATGTTTCCATTATAAGACCCTGCCTGGGTTCATTGTTATCTATACTATTGAATGTATTGAAATGGGACACAAATGTATTCCTGTCAGTATTTACCATTGGGCCCAGTGTTGGGTAACCCTTTGAAGGCAGTGGGCATGTACGTATGAAAGTCCTTGGCCATGCAGTTGGCTGGCAGGCTGGAAAATACCAGCGTCCTAACGGTTAACAACATGTAGTGCCAGAAAGTCAGTGAGGTAAGGTAATTTGGTCAAGGCAATTCTCCTGACAAGCAGCTACACTAGTTGAAGAAGTAAATGGGACTGTTAATCACAATCATATTTTGAAGAATTTAAAACAAATGCTTAAGGGACTCAAGCTTCGCACAGCAAAAGATAAAGCAGCCATAAAAGAAGGCATGATTCAGCGAGGAGAGCTTATGGAGCCAGAAGCCCCAGCCACTTCCCACACTCCAACAAAGTTACAATGGAAGGCGCTTTTCCAGGCTACACAGTCATACTACAAGAGATAATGACGGGCAATTTAATTTTATGTTACACGCATCAAGGCATCAATCAAGCAGTTGTAAATTAGTATAAATGCTATTCATTTTGTCTGTAAGTCAACAGCATACTGTATATCTTAAGTTATGCTTTCAATGCTTGCATAACATTAAATTCAAAACCACTGGCAGCTGCTCTCTATCATTATCACACTGTGCTATAGATGGCTGTTTCTGTGTTTCTTTTTACTGAAATATTACAAAATAAGCCACACGGGTCAAGATCCTCAGCTGGTGTAAAATTGATGTAGCTCCCCTGAAGCTACACCAGTTACACCAGTTGTGGCTTTGGCCCTATAGTTTTAAAGGGCGAAAGGAGTGGCATATATTGCTGGGTATGTGCAGTTTTCATGGCAGTTCACACGAGGGAGCCACTTGATATTACTTCCGTCTCATTATTATGCTAGCTGCCAACTACGGATCTGATCCGACGTGCATTCTCTGCACATGGAACTTCCTTTAGAAGTCACTGGGAATTCCGTGGCATGATCCCTACAGGATCTGGGCCCCTTAATTTCTACTAGGAAATCCATTCTTAATTCTAGGTTATCCAGAGACAGCTAGTTTTATGCCCCAGCCACTCAGTTTCTTTTGCCTATTTGAATATGTGGACTACCTTCTCACCACCACTCAAATGGTAGTGTGGGGTTGGCTGGTGTTTGCATCCTCTGTTGACCTGCACTCTTGCTTATGTATAGGTTCAATAAACTTGCAAGTTAACCCTCTGGCCTCCCTTGCCGCACATAGCAGCCTGATTAAGCGTGGCTGGTGGAAGATAACCGAGTATGGAATAAGATGCTTCTCTTTGCTGGTACCATTCACAGCAGCTCAGTGTAAGCCCTTTTTCTTTCCCCTACGAGGCTGTTCCAGAACAAAAGGCCCAGCATTCAAACTCCTTTGTGGTCTCTCCGTTTGCAATCTGGAGAGTGGGAGGGGGGTTCTGCAGAGAGCAAGCTAATCTACATTAACCAAAAACAATAAAGGAAACATAAATGGCACAATTACCTCGACAGGAAATTAACGACTTTGAATATTTGGCTTGAGGTGGTGAGTTACTTAAAAATACAGGGTCAGGCCCTCAGCGGATGTAAATCCTCACAGCCCCACTTTCTTCACTGAAGCCGCACTGATTGATACCAGCTGAAGAGCTTGCCCACAAATTTGAAATTCCAGACCCAGAAAGAAAAAGCGCCTGAGCTGTGAAGCTGCAATGTCAAAAGAATAAAAAATGACAACTTTCCAAATGTTTAGATCAGTGGAACAGTAGGCAGATTATTTCAGACTATTTATGATCCGCATTTCCATTTGCCATTCCTTGCTAATGGAAAGGGCTAACCGTTCTCCACCCCCCGTGAGCAATCCATCATGGGGAGCCCTTCGAGATCAGAGTTTTCTGCCGAATGCTTTCACGTCTGTTTAGACAATCGAGGACTGTGACAGGGCCGGGAGAGAGCAATTGGCATCGATACACGTTCCACAGCTTTCGGGCCAACATAGCTTCCGAGTCAGCTAGGAAGGGCAGACATTGGAAATTTTTACTTACCCTGCTACTTGTGACTCTGAAATATTTAATGGCTGTTGGAAGATAGGTGGCATATACGTCGAGGTTTCCAGTGTCTCATACGTGACCAGCGTAAGACGGAGGTTCTCAAACGGTACTGGGATTCTGCTCTCAGGGACACAGGAGTACCTTCACTGAAATCAGCGGAGTGTAAAGCTGGTGGAAATGAGAACCAGCAGCAGGTGTTTTGTGTGAGGAAGGTTGTTACCACACTTAAACTATAATATACATTGGGTTGACACCGGGTTTTGGGGGGAGGGGGCGTCTACTGCAGCTTTGCACTATCTGTCCATCCCAAACCTTCTCCATTCGGCCCCTTCTCTGTCACTGTTGACAACACCAGCCTGCCTGTCATTCAGGGCTTTCAACCTGTATTCTAGAGACAAGGTGGGTGAGGTACTCCCTTTTATTGGAGCAACTTCTGTTGGCGAGGGAGACAAGCTTTCGAGCTACACAGAGCTCTTCCTCAGGTCTGGGATGCTGAGAAGTCACAGCAAAATACAACGTCCAACAGAGAGCTTAGCATAAGTAGTTAGCCCATATTCTAAGGGACCATTCAAGGTGAAGGGGCCCGTTAACACCCCTGTAATCTTGGGACAAAAAGGGGGGTTTAACCCTCAAACCCAACAGACGTTGGGCCAATAAAAGATATTACCTCCCCGACCTTGTCTCTCTAATATCCTGGGACAGGCATGGCTACAACAACACTGCATATAACCTGTAGTCTATGCACTCCTAGCATCCCCAGTTCAACCCCCACGGGGACAGGGGATGGGACGGCGGCAGAGCAGGGCATTCCTAGGTCCCAGCAATCCTGCATCCCTGCAAAGTCCCACAGAGGCTGTTGAAGCAAGGTGCAGGTTAGAGCAGCCCTGAAGATTGCCCCAGGGGCCTAATGCTGACCCTCTGAACAAGGGAGGCACCAGCTGCCTCTCCTTTGAACCTGCCCTAGCATCTCCCCCAGGGATGAATCTGGCCCTCAGAATCTGTACAGTGCCTGGTACTATATCCACCTGCTCCTGACTGGGGTCTCCACCTGCTCCTGGAATATAAATTAGTAATGATGATCGATCCTGTGCTCATCACCTTGGTATCTTAGCTCCCTGGGCAGATGAGTTCGGCAACCATGCTAGCCAAGAGTCTGTGAATGGTGGCTCTTGAGTCTGCAAATCAAGCAGGAAAACAGGATTTCTGGTGGAGCTCCTAGGGCTTTTGCATCTGGTCAGGCTGGAGATGTCATATAAACAGCCTTTCTAAAGGCTTTGGTGCTTCTCTGTCTTGCTCATGCCAAAAAAGAGCGTGGAAGTGAGTGACATATTAATAGGTGTAGATAGAATATAAAATTATCCAAACTTTCTCAAGATGCAGAGAAGTTTCATTTTGGTTCAAGTCTTGTCTAAGGGTAGGTCTACACTTACCCAGTAGTTCGGCGGCGAGCGATCAAACTACTAGGTTCGACTTATCGCGTCTTGTCTGGACGCGATAAGTCGAATCCGGAAGTGCTCGCCGTCGACTGCGGTACTCCTGCTCGGCGAGAGGAGTACCGCGGAGTCGACGGGGGAGCCTGCCTGCCGCGTGTGGACCGAGGTAAGTTTGAACTAAGGTACTTCGAACTTCAGCTACGTTATTCACGTAGCTGAAGTTGCGTACCTTAGTTCGAATTGGGGGGTTAGTGTAGACCTGCCCTAAGTGTTCAGATCAATCATTCCCTTCTTAAGCTTGTATAATAAAAACTCTTCTTTCCAGAAGCGTGATAAGGATTAATTACTGAAGATATCAAGTGCTAAGTAACTATTATTACGCCCATTCTCCAGATGGGGAGGCAGGGGGGGTTCTATAACTTGACCAAATTGATGGGTAAATCAGTGTTAGAACAAGGATTAGAATTTCGGAATTCCTGGCCCGGAGTTTCATGTTCCATTCACTTGACACTACCTCACATGATCCCAACATTCAGTTCATTGCCCTTACTTTTCCTTTTAAATCCCATCCCTTTGCAATATTTCCCCATTCTGGCACATTAAGAGAACTTTGTTCCAAAGCTTTCTAATTACAATGGCTTTAGAACACACATGCCAAAAAATGCAGAAATTGGGCTTGTTTTTGGGTTAATTGGCTTGTGAGTTGCTTGTTTGGCTAGTTTTTGGCTTGTTGCTTGTAGCTTCTTTTTTTGATCAGCTCCCGGCAAGCAGGGGCAAGGAGGGGAGAGAGAGTCAGGGGTACACAGCGGGCCCACCACAGTCCCAGACTGCACGCTGGGGGGATCTAGTCACATAGAGTGTTGGGGTTCTAAGGGATTGGCATGTTTTGGCCTTGTTTTGAAATGGGATTAGCTTAATTTTGGGCTTATTGTGAAAGTCGGGGTGATTATTTACTGCGTGAAAGTTGGCAACTGTGCTTTCAAAAGAGGGAAAAGCCAGGAAATGGGTTCAAAGGGTTGATACAGACAATGTGTCTTGTACAGTGATTTGTTTACACAGCGGTTCATGGCAAATGAAAGCCCTTTCGTTCTTTCATCAAGGCGGAACATAGACTCAGACGTCGAATGCGTACAAGGCTGAACACAGAAATTGGTGACACACAGAGACCTGCACAGTAAAGCTTTTCTCCCTACACATACACACTAACATGGCAACGAATCAATCAGCAACAGACTGTGCATGTGCTATTCTGTAGGTAGCAGACCACTCTCCACTTGCATACATCAGCTGGTTGCAGGGCAGACAGAATCAGAGAGTGATTTCCCAGGCCCCGGGCAAAACAAATTTTAAAAAGCTGGGCTCTTTGCAACTACCTAGCTGACCTGTCTAAACTGATTCTATCCCTCCTCCCGCTGCAAAGCCTGCAATCCAGCAGGCAGGGAATTTCGCACAAGTGAGAAAACAATGTCAAGTTTGCACTGGCTAGTAACGTGGTGGAAGGCAAGGATGGCATGTAGGGTGACCAGACAGCAAATGTGAAAAATTGGGACGGGGGTGAGGGGTAATAGGAGCCTATATAAGAAATAGACCCAAAAATCGGGACTGTCCCTATAAAATCGGGACATCTGGCCACCCTAATGGCATGATGTTTACCAGAGGTGGTTTTTGCCAGGTAAAATCATGGTTTTTACCACCCTGGGGAAAACTACTGAGTCCACGTTAAGGCATTTTTTATTTTACAAGCTGTTTCATTAGTGCACACCGTATTACGCTTAGTTTTAGTTACATATTCAAATTGTGGTCACATAAGTAGTAGATTTGTAGGTTAATTTAGAGTTGTACAAATAAAAAGTAAAATTGCAGTGGGCATAATACTAATGTATGTAATTATAATATTGAGCATCGGAGCGTCTGTATATATTTTGGTTTGGTTTTCAATATTATATAAACAAAAAAGTCAAAACCATTTGATTACATGTAAATGACAATAATGCAGAGTTGTAGGCTTGAAGCATTCAGCAATAAGAAGCATGCAGAAGTTGAAGACGATCAGTGCAGGTCCATGTGCAATGCAGTATTCTCTAGCGAAAGATCACCGTTGATGTAGTGGATAGACCGAGCCTATTCCTCTGTTTTGAACGGCTGTATCAGAAGTTTGGGCTTGTCTTCACTACAGGGGTAAGTCGACCTAAGTTATGCTACTCCAGCTACGTGAATAATGTAACTGGAATTGACGTAGCGCAGGTCGACTTACCCCGGTGTCTTTACTGCACTGCGTCAATGGGAGAGGCTCTCCGGTCGACTTCCCTTACTCTTCTCAGAGACTGGAGTACCGGGGAGCGCTCTGCCGTTGATTTAGCGGGTCTTTCCTAGACCCGCTAAATCCATCCCTCCTGCATCTTAACTAGTTTTCACAAGGAAATTGCAAACCCTGCCAGGAGGTAGCCACTGTGCAAGTACCTGTATGTATGTATGTATGTATGTGTGTATGTGTGTGTGTGTGTGTGTGTGTGTGTGCGCGCGCATATCTTCAACCTTCTGCCTCATTTCCCCATGAATCTGAAACCTGGTGCAAACCCTGCCATATGCTGCATAATCAGAAAGATAATAAAACAAGAATCAAATAAAAAAATGCTTTCCTTATTTGATGTGATTATTAAGCAAATATTGTGCTCGTGAAGCAAATGAAAGTGACAGGTCCCTTTGCTGCATGAATTGGAGAAGTAACACTTAATATAGCGTAGCCAGCAGATGTGCTGTATTAGGCTGTTCACGGGTGTTAAGTTTGGAAATTGGTGGCGACACACATTTAGTTCAGTCATATTTCATTATGTGGATTTTATCAAGATTATTTTCCCCCTCCCTCTTTCATTAGCATTTCCTCTCTGTGGAAATGCTACAAGAAATGATTTAATCAGCTGGCCCATTAAGACAGAAACCATCTCACAGACCGGAATGGCTGCAAACTGAACAAAGAAGAACTGATCCAAAGAACACACGGCAAGAAGTTGAGGAACAGGCCCTGCACAGGCTTATGGGTGAGCTCTGCTCTTCCTGGAACCACCTGTTGTGTGAAACTTAACTCTGAACTCCCCACCCCTGTGGTCATTAAAGATCCAGTGGCAATTTTCACAACAGTAAGCTGTGAACAATTTTCCACTGAAACGTCCTTGCAATGGAAAACTGGGTTTCTGACAAAAAAGGAAAATTTTCCAGTTTCCTCAACATTTTTTTTCTTACCTTTTCACTGGGAAACCAACACTTCAAAATAATTTCACAAATATATATATATAAAAAAAATCATTTTCAGCAGTTTTTGGCTGCCGCAAAACAGGAAATTTTTTTTTTTTTTTTTTAAATTCTACAAATAATTTCAATCTATTTTCTAGATATCTCTAATATCAGCCCCGCTTTCTTCACTGAATTCTAGTTTGGATTAATAGCTAAGGGCCTGATTGTGTAAACCTTACTCACACTGGCAAGCACTAGCCCATGGCTAGTGAAGTAAATGGGACTACTCAGATGAGCATGTGTGTAGATTGTAAAGTCTTCAGGGCAGGGAACTGTCTGTGTTATATGTTTATACAGTTCCCAGCATGATGGCCCGTGGCCCCTACGTACTACAGTAATACAAATAACAGACTGCAAGCTATTTGTGTTTGTACAGCACCTTGCACAATAGGGTTCTGATCCATGCCTGGGGCTCTCAGGTTCTAGGATAATAAATAATACAATCAACAACATGAGTAACAGCTGCCCTATCTAACCCTAAATGCTTCCTTGCTATCATTCAACTGGACAAAATATTCTTCATTTCCTCCTATAATATTGCTGTACTTGCTGCAGAATGGTTGCTACATTCTGCTCCAGAGCTGGCAACATTGCAGTGATAGATGCATCCCATGCATATGGGGATGCATCTATCTATGTAGCCAAAATCCTGATAGTCATCCTCAAGTGAATAGCTACACTGATGTAAATAAGAACCATATTCTGTGACCCTTACTAATACTGGTTTAGTACCTTATTCTGCAAGCATTCCCATTACGCTCAATGAGATAATTCATGCAGCAAGATCCTAACTGAGAAATGCATAAATACATTGCTTAAATTGGCCTTAGTTTGCAAAGGTTTATAACTCTTAATGTATAGAAGTTATCAACTGGTAAAAAGAAAGAGTCCACAATCAATCTCTTGGTCTTAGTTCAATATCTCTCAATGACTAATTGATGATGGAGCCTTAAATAGGGGCTTTAATTTTGATTTACATTTTGATTTAAAGATTTAATCAATGACATTTTTCCAGCCCAAGAAGCTTATAATAAAACCCCAAGCTTTTAAAACAGCTTTTGGGGAATGAATTTGCATTCTTTTAATGTTCCTGATTTTAACTGAAGCTGAATTTAAGTATGATACACAATACGGGGCTGTAAACATGCTTCCTAGGTCAGTCAATTTGTCTATGCTGGGCTATCACATTGGATGGCTCCAACTAAAACTGGGTTCTGAGGACCAACACCAAAGGAGCTAGACTGGTCTGTGCCAGTCAATGCATCTGGTCTGAAACTGGACCAGCAAACTGGGACGTTTTGCTACCCAGAAAATGTCTACAATGTTCCACGCAGCAGAGAGTTACTAGGTCATGAAAACGATCTATATTAATAGACATGGCTTCCAATCTGAAAAACATCGAAGGGGAGGAGGAGATGGAGCCTTTTACCTGTAGGTTTCCAGTAGTGCGTACTATTAGCACAGGTAGTCCAGTAGCGCATAAGAACCAAATACAAAATCAGGACTATATTGTGTTAAGAAGAAAACAAACAGAATAAAAGAAGATCGTATCAGACTAAGATGTTATTGCGACAGGTATGGCAATTTCCTGCAACATCCTTGAAAGACCTTATTGCATTATTTGTGTGTATTACTGTGGGCTGGAAATTATATGTAACCTCGGGGGGTGGGGAATGGGAGGGGGCGATGTGACAGAGGTGAGACCTGGGAACTCAAAAGACTGTAGTGAAAATATGCCTGACAAGTATGGGCTTTTGGGACAATAAGTCTGAAGTGCATTTCCTGGGGGATCCCTAGAAAGTGATTAATGCAAATTCCCCAACTCCGATTATGCAAAAACCCACCCCCTGGAAGCTATGCCCCGAGAAAGAGTCATGATTACCTGTGAGAGAAGGCCAAGATCAAAGACCCGAGCTGTGTAAAGAAGCAGATGATCTGCCCACTTGGGATTCTGGTTTTAAGATAAATTTGAAACCACAGGGGAAAACCCAGTTGTGGGTGTTGAAGGACTAAAACCCACCAGAGAGTTAGGTTGGAGGTGGGGTAACCTCTGGTAAGCTTTTTACCAAATGTGTTAGGTTCTTTTATTGTTTTAATATGTTTTCTCGGTAAATGCTTTTTCCTTAAGAACAAATGTGCTTGCTTAGAAGGAGCTGTGTAGCGACTTATGACGGCTGGCAATACACTAGTCACAGCCCTCAGAGAAAGCAAAGTGCAGACGCTGGCCTTTTAGGCAGTCTGACTTGCTGGGGAGATCACAGTGTAAATCATGGAGAGGTGCAGCAGCCTTAAAAAAACCCTATTGAGAGAGCAAGACGCAGGTCTCCGCCCAAGATTGGGGACATCTAATGGGTGCTCTTGGTGGATCACTGAGGGGGAACACAGATGCAGTTACCCTGAAATGAACACTGGGATTGGATTAGTTTGGGGCCAGGGTGGTTGCTCTAGGCTTGGGTTAGAATTAGGAGACCCAGCTGGAGGCTTGAAGGTAGGGTTACTGTGGTTGTGGGCAATCTTATTGGGCTAGGAGTTGGGGCCAGTATCTGACCAGTGAGCGTTGAGGCCAGGAGGTTTCTCCGTGTTACATTTTTGTGGCTGGTTGGTTTAACCAGGCTATGATTAGGGTTGGAGCTAGTAAGAGTTAGGTCTGGGGTCTGCCTGAGGTCCTAAAGTAGGGTTATCTTTGGGGTTCGGCTTTGGATCAGATGCTGAATTTTAATTTTGCACATTGGAGGAAACAAAAAATGCAACAATTCCCCTTTCACAACCCCACTCCCAAATTATGAATTGTTTAAGATGTTCATTTTGGTATAAGAAGTTGATTCTCATGCCACCTATTGGATAGACATGAAAGTTCCACTTGTGTATTTGTGGGTAGAGATCAGACATCCACATGTAGCTTCAATGGTTAATAACAGGAAGGACAGAAGTGGACTCTAATAACATTCCCTGTATGGCTGTTTGTTTTTTAGATTGCCACATATAACAGTCTCTTTTACAGCATACTGGGCACCCCAAACCACCTCTTGCTTTGAAAATCTTTTAATTAGAACTGGAGAGCACCGATAGGAAAAAAGGTTTAACATTTAGCATAATGTTAAGAACAGACATATGGGTGTCCTTATTCCAGAACTATCATAGTCAGGAGAAAAAAGGCCTTCATTTTAATTCTAGTAAAATTAATTACATTTTAATTAGAGAGACAGGTGGGTGAGGTAATATCTGTTATTGGATCAACTTCTGTTGGGGAGAGAGGCATACTTTTGAGCCACACTGAGCTCTTTTTCAGGTCTGGGAAATGTACTCAGAGTATCGCAGCTAAATACAAGGTCCAACAGACAGTTTAGCATGAGTGGTTAAACTATATCTCAAGGGACCAGTTAAGACTCTCCAACCAAAGGAGACAGAGGGAGCAAGGAGAAAAAACTAAAACTTTGGGGCATGTTTAGTGGATTATAGATTGATGTAATTAAGCCATAAATCCAGTGTCTCTATTCAGTCCATGATATTTAGTGTCTAGCAAAATTATGAATTTAAGCTCCCAGGCTCGTCTTTTGAAGGTGTTGTACAGGTTTCCTCTGAGGTTTCCACTGAGGAATTGTGTTGAATTTCCATGTGGACAAGGAGAAGTTCTAAAAGGTTGAAACTCACCCCACCATAGAAAGGTCTCAACAAGCCGTCGATTGCAAGCTCTTTGGGGCATGCCCTGCCCGCAATAATGTGCCCCTAAGGGAGCAAACAGAATTACAGGTTTTTAACACGGCCTTTAAAATCACTGCAGGCACAAAAGAACATTTACCTCTTTAAATGCCTGGATGTGTCCACAAGCTCCCTGGACTTCAATGTGCTATCATTTATGCTCAGAACTGGTAGCTAGTACAGAATTAGTCCAGTCCATATTGATGCTCCTTAAAGAGGTTGGGACTAATGCGGATTATGCAAAAAAATGGGGCCTGTGACCAGAGATATGAAAAATCTAAAGGAGGTTTCAGAGGAACTTGCCAGAACAAAAGCTGACAATACTACTGTCAAAGTCTCAGCAGTCTTATCTGGCTTGATCTAACAAACAGAGTTGGAACCATACAAAGAGAAACTCAGAAAGCCATAGGCAACATGATTAATCCCAAATACAAAAGGTCAAAGGTAAAAACGCCAGACCAGGAGCATAAGAGAAATATAGTTTATGGAAAGCAACCCTGAGTCCCTTCCCTCTCTTCTAGCATTTCAAATTGAAGGTGCAGATTCCTTTCCCAAATCTAGATGTATACATCTAGGAACAAAGAATGCTGACCATTCTTACAAGATGGAGGACTCTTTCCTGGGAAGCAGTGACTCTGAAGAAGATTTGGCGATTGTGGTGGATAATCAGCTGAACATGCGCTCCCAGTGCTACGTTGTTGTCAAAAGGGCTAACGTGATCCTTGGATGCACAAACAGAAGAATATCAAGTAGAAATAGAGAAGTTATTTTACCTCTATATTTGGCACTGGTGCAGGAATACTTTGTCCAGTTCTGATGTCCACAGTTCAAGAAGAATGTGGATAAATTGGAGAGAGTTCAGAGAAGAGCCATGAAAATGATTAAAGGATTGGAAAACATGCCTCATAACGATAGACTCAAATTGCTCAATCGATCCAGCTTAACAGAAAGGTTAAGAGGTGACTTGATCACAGTCTAAACTACCTATATGGGGAACAAATATTTGATAATGGGCCCTTCACTCTAGCAGACAGAGGTATAACATGATCCAATGGCTGGAAGTTGAAGCTAAACAAATTCAGACTGGAAATAAAGCGTAATTAACCACTGGAAAAATTTATCAAGGGTTGTGGTGGATTCGCCATCACTGGCAAATTTTAAATGAAGATTGGGATGTTTTTCTAAAATATATACTCCAGTTCAAATGGAATTATTTGGGGAAACATGGAGTTCACTGCAGGTTCGGGGCCTTAGTGTGAAATTCACCCCCATATCGATGGCCCACTCAGGGCCTTAAGTACAAAGTAGAGTTGAATTATTTATTATGATAAGTGCTATTATGAAATTAGCTCTATGGTTTTAATTAGTGAATAGTTCATGAACTGATATTGTGGTATTCATGATCTGCTTAAAGATGATTTTTTGCATAGATTTGTTAGAATATGATTAATTTACAAGAATAAACTCAATTAGAAAACTCAATCATTGTGAAGTTTAATTTATTTACCCTGAATGAATAGACTCACGTTGGGGGATGAGAAAATTACCTAGATTAATAATAATGAAATATTATTAATAGCACATTTATGTAGTTATGACAATTTTTTAAAGTTGTGGGTTTAAATAAAACTAATGGAGATTTTTTACTATCAATTCTCTCCATCAGAATTCATCTGTTCAATTATTGTTTCCATCAGTTTCACTGCACTGCAGAAAAAAACATCCTCTCATAATTAAAGTGAGTTTTGATTTGCAACAGCGAATGTATGGGCTTGTTTATTACCACGTCATGGCAAAGTTCAGTGCACTCCCTTAATTCTAACTGTTTTGACTCCTTTTCAATTGGGTAAGTCAATGGGTAGGAAATCCCAGGTCCTCTCAAGAAGTTTTGCAATAATATTACGGTGTCAAGTGGAGATTGCCTATGGCAACATTTTCACTTGCCAAAGCACCTTTATGTGGGCTAGCAAAGAAGTATTATCAAGGTGTAGGTAGGATGTGGAAGTATTATATGTTAGAATGCAACATAATTAGAACGCATTTTCTCCTTTCAAAAATGATTAATGTTGAGTTTGAAGAGGGAAATAATGAAGGTGAACCTGCTAGTGGATTATTGACCCATGATCTCTCTCTCTTGATTTTCTCCTGTTTATACCACTGCTTCACCTCCTCACAAAAGGCACCTTGCCATTGTGAGATGCAGCAACACCTGCTATTACAAAGGAGAAGTCATTTCAGTAAGAAACTTACATGGAGGCCCAAAAATGTAACTTACAATGTGTTATAACTGTTATCCTCTCCCAGCAATCTACTTAGTTCCTAAATATTTATATGCCAACCCCCCACTCAGGCAATGAGAAATCAAAAAGTCAAAAGTCACTTTTTATGCACAAGGCCATGAGTTGACAATATTTTACTTCTACTGCTGCAGAGCCAACTAGCAGAGAGAGCACATGTTAATGACAAACTTGGCTCCTAATTTGCCAATACAACTGGGCATTTAGAATCATGTTGATGGCAAACAACTAAACAATCATATTACCCATGTTCAGTGGTGTTTGTAGAGCCTAATCCTCTTCCCAGTCATCAGAGTACTTGGTTTGAGTGATGGGGAACTTTGTGAGGCCAGGGATTTAGGCCCTCCAGGCTTAACATTCATACCTTCATGGGGTGAAAAGAACAGATGGTCTGAGCCATGGAGGATCCTATGGCCTTGTCCCCTGTCTCTCCCCAAGCCAGGAGTTTCTGCAGTTACTACTTATCTGGCTAAGTCTTAAGACCTATCTTATTAGTGGAATTCCTCCAAAGCCCCCTGAAACCAATCAATAGATTTCAGCAACGTACTTCACATCAGGCCCATGCTGCTCAAATATCTCCTTGTAGATGCCTGTTCATCTTCAACTTTGCTTTTCCCTTATATCAGTAAGTGTTGCAGTCCCCAAAAGACATACTGAAGCACTGAAAAGGATCTGGGGGTTATAGTGGGTCACAAATTGAGTATGTGTCAACAATGTGATCAAGTTGTGAAAAAGGCGAATATCATTCTGGGTTGTATTAACAGGAGTATCGTATGTAAGACTGGGGAGGTCATTGTCCCGCTCTACTCAGCACTGGTGAGCCTCAGCTGGAGTACTCTGTCCAATTCTGGGCACCACGCTTTAGGAAAGATGTGGACAAACTGGAGAGAGTGCAGAGAAGAGCAACAAAAACAATCAAAGGTTTAGAAACTCTGATCTCTGAGGAAAGGTTACAGAAACTGGGCATGTTTAGTCTTGAGAAAAAAGACTAAGGAGGGACCTGACCACAGTCTTCCGTTACGTTTATGTTATAAAGAGGATGGTGATCAATTGTTCTACATGTCCACTGGAAGTAGGACAAGGAGCAACGGGCTTAATCTGCAGCAAGGGAGATTTAGGTTAGATAGTAGGAAAAACTTTCTAACTCTCAGGGTAGTTAAGCGCTAGGGTAGGTTTCCCAAGGGAGGTTGTGGAATCCGCGTCACTGGAGGTTTTTAAGAACAGGATGGACAAACACCGGTCAGGGATGGTCTAGATTCACCTTGTCCAACCTCAGCACAGGTGGCTGGACTGGATGACTTCTTGTGGTCCTTTCCAGCCCGACATCTCTATGATAAGCGTATCCGGAAGTAAAGCATTAGCCATTTCTCATGGACTGTAAAATAACACAACCAGCCCTTCAGGACTTTAACAAGTAAACGGACACTGCAAATATGCACAATCCATGTTCGGGCTGAGAACTGAGGCGGAAGCATAGAGAAATAGGTCTGACAAACTACTGCTCTCTCTAGAGGAAAACGAAAAGCCCCAGTGTGTCAAAATCCACATCGAATATACAAATGAAACCACTTCCTTCTGCCGATGGGAGACGCTGGTTTGAAACATGGGGACACATTCTTCCCTTTAATTAAAATATACCTGCTTTGATACATTAATCTTCTTTAATAAGCAAAACTCACACTGTCCTCTCCAGTAACCTTTGCATATAATATTAATTAAACATGGCATTCTTTGACAATGCCTCTAGCTAACCGCATGAGGTAAAATGTGCCCCTAAAATGCATGAATCTGCCTCCTACACATCAATCTTCCCAGTGGCTACAGATTCTGGGGACTTGCATGCTGAGACCTAAATTACAAAGCAAAGACACCCAAAAATAATGCGACGGGCTACTTCATTTTCAAATGAAGCAAAGAATACATGCAAGTGACCGATTATCCCATTTCTCTGTACTGCAGATTCAGAAGGCTAGTGCAGAGTCAGGTATCATAGTGACAGGGTCCTCGGTGACCCTTTCCTCAAGACCAGGGGGTCACGAGGTTATTACAAGGGGGGCTGCAAGCTGTCAGCCTCCACCCCAAATCCCGCTTTGCCTCCAGCATTTATAATGGTGTTAAATATATTAAAAAAGTGTTTTTAATTTACAAGGGGGGGTCACACTCAGAGACTTGCTATGGGAAAGGGGTCACCAGTAAAAAAGTTTGAGAGCCACTGCTCAAGACCATACGCTGTTCAGAGCAAAAAGAAAGGTATAAGAACAGGTTTCAGCCTCACAATTTAGATTTCACAGCGTGATTGCAATGGCAAAGCAATACCACAGGTTTCACACATAGATACCATAGATCTTTGTCCATTGTATAATTTCCCGCAGTGTCATTTTCAACGAGAAGCGACCGGTTATTACAGCCATGATTGGCTCAGTTCTTTTAGGCCAACAGGAATGGCACATGGGCTGTGCCTTGCAACCCTGCAGAGCTGGTACCGCTTTCCCGGAGAGAAGATCCCCTTTATCCCAGAAAAAAAAAAAAGAGAGAGAGAGAAATAATACCAGTGCTGCTCAAAATGAGCTCTCTCTGTGTTTCGGGAGGCAAAATGGAGCTTACAAATCTCACTTGACCTATTAAGAATCGGACAGGTGTCAACCTCACTTACTGTAGCTGGGACAGGAGTGCCAGACTACGAAGGAAGTAGTCGGAGACACATTTTAGGCTTCGTTTCTGCTCTCTCTCATCCTGTGCATGTGTCAGACTTCTGTAAAATTTGAAAGGATAAGTGCCACTTCATGGGAATAATTGGATGTGTCAGCTGAAGATGCCTGGAGGCAGCTTTCTGGGGCACCACCATCCCTTACTCAGCAGATTACTATAAATCTCAATGACCTTGGCTGCTTTGGAGGGGCAAAGTTAACTGTCGGATTAACAGCCTCCAACTTCTTCCCAAATGCATAAAGCGTGAAAAGGCTTTTCTTTCACCTCAGTCAGGACTGCTCACTGTCTCAGCAGTTTTTCACTTCCCGCCTATGCCTTCCCCAGCAAACACTCTCTCTAGTGGCTACTTAAAAGCACCAATCTAGAATTCCAGGTGTTGTGTCTTTTGCTCTTCATGCAACAAAACAATGTGAAGAAATCACACGAGCACAGCTGATTCCCAAATATCTCTATTAACTATCTACTGTACAAGCATTTAAGGCCTAGCTATAGACACACTGCTGCTTCGGCTGGCTACTGGCTGCTTCTCTACATAGAACATGGTGAGCTTCGCCAGAGGGCTCACTAACTATTTAAAGGGATACTACCCTATTCTTGTACACTTCAGTAGGCACCTGATGATCTTTGTAAAAACATATTAACATCCAGGTGGCGTAAGGTCTCTCGCTTCTCTGGTGTCAGGTGTACCACTGCCTCAGTTTCCTTTCTGGCAAGTAATTTCCCTCTCACTTGTTGGGTGGTTTAGTTTGACCCTTCAACTAAATTTGAGCTCAACCCTTCCAGGGTAATGAAGGGCCAAACAAAATCTTTCCTGGGTCACCAGATTGGACTGGTCTATTCATTCCCTGCTCTGTCTCCTGGGGTCCTTTTGAAATCATAACAGAAACAAATCAAAGAAAGAACTGCCTCTCCAGTCTCAAGCCTCCCCTTGAGTTACTAACACCCCGCTGCAGGCCAGAACCATCTCCCCTCTTTCTCCGAGGTACTTCATGCAGGCCAACTAAATTTGCAGGCCAATGTAGTCCTCTGCTAGTGCCCTCTGGAGACTGCATTCTGGGACAGACAAAATCCTAAATTCCCAGCAGTCTGAGTGGAACAAATGCACAGAGAGACAGAGTAAAAATAAAACGCCCCCACAAAATACCCAGGGGACGGTGCAGTGAGCTAGGAGTCGATGAATTCAAGATTCCTCTCTTCCTCTTCCACTAACTGCTGTTAATTTCTTATTATGGAATAAGTCTTCAGTGATTCTCCCCCTCTCTGCAAGGAAGGCAAGTATCAGTCCTCCCATTTGACAGATTAAAGTAACTTTTGCCAAAGCTGGAAATAGAGCACATCTCTGATATGGCAGGTCCAAGTCTCGCCCACTCGACTTTTCTGAAAGAAACTGCCAAATCTATGGGCTTGGCTAGCCTGACTGTAACCACTAGGTCACTCTCCTGTGCCCAGGCCAGGAAGAGAACCCAGGAATCCCAGTAACCAGCATTTGACTGCTTTCTAGCAGTCACTCACTGGCAAAATGTGTGTCCACATATAGGACAACAGCCTACTTCTACTGGCAGTTAGTCCTCTAGTTCAAGTGGAAGAGGTCTGTACTGTGGCTCTAAAAGTCCTGTGTTCAAACCAGACTGATAATTTATTAATAGAAAAATGATATGCCATCATGTAATTAAAGACTGTATCAGAACGTATACGCACAAGAGTGCAGAATTTAGGTTGTACAGCTAGCATTAATTGTGGCATTTCCTATCCTTCAAGTGCTTGACTTTGCAACCTCCGTTTTTCTTTAAAAGATGGGGCGTGGGAGTGGGGGTGATTATGCAATATCAATCTATGGAATTCCTTCCTAAATTAGCACTCATTGGAGGATTGGATGCCTCAGGACATTGCTAATAAGTTACAGAGCCTTCGCCCTCTATCAGGTCCCGAGTTTGAAAGCAGCCCAGCTCAGCAAAGATTGAAGGTCGTTCACATCTAACAGATGTTTGGTGGCCCCCATACAAGATGAGTTTTGTGGGTCTCAGTTCCAGATCCCTCATTACAAACTCACCCCCCTCCCCTTTGCACTAATTAGCTCAGCAGAAACTGCAAGGGCCATGGAGAAGGAATTACCTTTGTTCCCTCTCGATGGAGATCCTCCCTCAGATCAGGGTTGAAGCATGTTGGCAGGGGACTGCATTGGGGAAGCTTGGCCTGCTGCTGCCCTGTAGGTAAAGAGAAGATCTCATTCACTGGGGCTCTCAAGCCGACGCCTTCACCAACACTAAGTCCGCACACAATTTTTTGAAAACTGAAAATTACAATGAGATGCAAAGTATTTGCAAATTAGTCACGGAATATTTTGCATGGGTGTTTCCTCACTGTCCTGTGGGGAAAAAAATCTTTATTATTTTTTCACAAAAAGTAGCAACCGTAAGAGGGACCCACAAGCTGCTCCCTCCAGGTCTCTGTCTCTCTTCATACAGACCTATGACAGGCCTCACTTGTCCTCATGTCTCCTCCAAAGCCCGGGCTCTTTGCTTGGATAGACCCAGCAGAACCTCCTGTTCCCTTCAGGTCTCTCCCTCATAAGAAGATAAGGAGTTGATTTATAACCCAGCCCCCTTTCCCAGCACTGCCTGCAGTAGCATATACATTTTCCAGGATCCCTCTTGCAACTACAACCCCCAGAATGCCTTGCTTCTTGAACAGAATTGTGCTGAAAGCCTGCCTTAAAGGACCCAGCACACCTTGCTATATAAAGAAAGAACGTTTTAAACCACCAGAAACAAAATCCACTGGGAAAATAGTTAGGCCCGACAGTGTGCCCAGAAGCCAATACATCTGGGCCTCTGCCTGACTAAGGTCTTGACTACCCTTGCGGCAGCATGTAGGGTACATGTAGCTACACACTGCAGTGTCCACACTCACTGCGGTGCGTAGCCATGTGCGGCAGTGAAAGGCTCAGGCAGGGGGAAGCAGTGGGGAAAGGCTTTTTTCCCCCACTGCCTCTTCCCTGCTGGAGGCTCTCTCCTCTACCAGAGCCTCTCCTTGGAGTGGGGAAAGGCTCTGGCAGGGAGGAGGCAGGGGGACACTACACTGCCAAAAGTATCAGTGTAGATGGGGAAAGCACTGCTTGGGCAGGTAGAGAGCTGGGTAGGGTATATACCGTAGGGTTTTTTGGTGTGTCTCCACTCGCCAAAGCACTGCCTCACCATCTACCAGCTATACCTGTGTAGGATGACCAGACAGCATGTGTGAAAAACCAGGACGGGGGTGGGGGAGTAATAGGAGCCTATATAAGAAAAAGACCCCAAAATCAGGACTGTCCCTATAAAATTGGGACATCTGGTCACCCTATCCCTGTGCTAGCTGGGCACGTGGTGTCTGTACTCCATGTGCCGCCCCAAGTGGGATGCTGAATTCCAGAGTCAAAATCCCTTCAGTGAAAACGTTGAGCGCCCTCTCTCCCCCCCATTTACCCTGAGGTGCTGTAACCTTGAGAAAGCCCCAGCTGGTTGCAACCATGATCATATTACAAAGCGAGAGAGGGGTGCTCTCTACTTTAGGGAGGATCCAAACCATTAGGGAAAGTCTATCGCCGCTATTGTAGCCCCGTTCTGCATTCGTTTTCAAGAGCTGGAGTTCTCCACATCCCTCTGGGAGCATTCACTGTAATGGTAGTATGCAGCATGTTACCCCACGTTTCTGTCTCATGGTGAGGATCCTCCTACTGGTAGTGTTTATTGCTGCTCTCAGCCTGCTTTAAATCCTGCTGTAGTCAATGGAAATACTCCCACTGACAGGTTGAACATAGGCACTCAAAGCAGAGGGATGAGTAAATAAAGACTCATTGAGGCCCTTTAACTCTCTCTTAATATGCAGACAGCAAACCCTTGGCATACACCCTTCGGCGGAAACAAAGCGATGCAGGACAAATTAGCTTTAGAAATAAGTATCAATCAAATATTCATTCCATTAACAGATATAAATAAGTGTGTTCCTCGGCAGAGTGTTTTGGCATTTAATAATATAATGTAATACACTGAAATAAAGCGACTGCCAAGTGAATAATATACCTACAGTGCAACACACCCTGTATTGTCAGAGCCATGTGGAGTAGCATACTGGAAAATGCCCTGATGTTACAGAGAAATATTTTGGTGCCGTTTGCATTGTGAGTCAGAAATCTCATAGGATGTTCAACACTCCTTTCACTAGTGCAAAATTTACGCTATGAAATCCCAAACCCGTTCAAAGGCACCTGGGTTCTGGTTTAATTACAATCTCTAAACTCAGCCCAGGCTCACAGACCTATTGCGTCAGCCATTGCTCCATTTGGAGCAAAACCCCCAAACCATTTCAGTTTGGGAAAAGAAAAAAAAAATCAACTGGAATGTGGAGATTTCAACTGAATTTGGGAGTTTTTTCAGACCCCAGACACAAAGGGCAGCTCATCCAACTCAGACTAGAACCAAAATCCCGGTCCTAGATCAGAACCACCATGAACTCTGGGGAAACTTGGATTTGGATCTGAACACTAACGCACATCTTTTAGCTACAGCAAAGTTTCCATGAACCCAGTGAGCTGAAACACACTAGGTTCCCACAGCTTCTTGACCAATATGCTTGAAATCCCAACTCAATGGATGTGAAAACCTGCTTATTGCCCCACATGTGCAATGTTTGGCTTGACTCTGAACTTCCAGCAGCCCAGGAAAACACAATAGATCAGGGTAAGCAACCTATGGCACGCGTGCCAAAGGCGGCACGCGAGCTGATTTTTAGTGGCACTCACACTGCCCGGATCCTGACCACTGGTCCAGGCGTCTCTGCATTTTAATTTAATTTTAAATGAAGCTTCTTAAACATGTTAAAAACCTTATTTACTTTACATACAACAATCGTTTAGTTCTATATTATAGACTTATAGAAAGAGACCTTCTAAAAACGTTAAAATGTATTACTGGCACGCAAAACCTTAAATTCGAGTGAATAAATGAAGACTCGGCACAGCACTTCTGAAAGGTTTCCGACCCCTGTAAGTAGATGATGTCAGAATAATGAATGGGTGAGAAAGCAGGTACCTCTGCAAGCTTGAGTCATTTGTTCTCGTCTGCTTACTCCTCAAGTCATCATAAACCTCTAATTGGTAGCATCACACTTCATTTGCAGCATCTTTAAAAAGTGATTTACAATTTGTTTTGCATAGTCCACAGGCTGCTTTATGGCTCTATTTGTTTGCAGAAGAGCATCATGGGGCGTCTGGGAAAGCAGCCCTGAAAACACACAGCTGCTATATGTTGCCTTTATGTTGCCTTTAATTATTAATTTACTGGGCTGATGATCTAAAGGGCGTGAAGAGGTGGGACTGCAGTAAGGAAACTATCGTAAGGAAACTGCTTGCAAACCAATAGCAGCCTGCGGCCATTGCTCTGTTGTGACTGTAGAGCCAGGGTCTCCATATAAGGCCATGTTTCGACTCGATACACTGCAATGGGGGTTGATTTAAAATAGACTCATAAAGTGGCAAACGAACCCCGTCCGCTCTGTTGACAGGCTTAAAAAAAAGAAGATTCTATACACATGGGTTTATGGAAACTGAAATTAAATTGTTTTCATCGTCATTATAAATGTCAGCTACACATAAAGATGAAAAACTACCCATTGAAGTTAGACACTGTCAAATAAATACACTAAAGTACAGAGTCTCTTTGAGTCAGCAAACCTTTAAACACTGGTTGCTATGCAACTTGAGTAACATTAGATGAACAGCTCAGTAATGCACACTGAATGTGGTAAATACGGGGTTTCAATATTTATGTATCGCTCTTTATTAAGGCATTTTTTCAGGCCGTTGACAGACCTTGATAAAGCAAAGACAGGGATGCAATTAAAATCAGATCGGTTCCTGCGAAGAAAGGCTGACCAATGCTGCACAGACACAGAACAAGTATGGTATGGCCCTACAGGTCGTGGGATTGCCAGAAAATGAGAGATCGTTCCAGTTAACAGCCATCTGCCTGGAGTGAAACGTGTTTTCACCAATGTCGAGCACAGACTCATAGAAATATGATGGGGCTGGAAGGGACCATGTGAGGTCATCAAGTCCAGCTCCTTGTGCTGAGGTAGAACCAAGTAAACGTAGACCATCCCTGACAGGTGTACGTCCAACTTGTTTTTAAAAACCTCCAGGGATGGGGATCCCACAACCTCTTTTGGAAACTTATTCCAGAGCTTAACTACCCTTGGAGTTGGAACATTTTTCCTGGTATCTAACCTAAATCTCCCTTGCTGCAGATTAAGCCCATGGAGAACAATTGATCACCATCCTCTTTATAACAGCCCTTAACATAATTGAAGACTTATCAGGTCCCACCTCAGTCTTCTTTTCTCAAGACGAAACGTGCCCAGTTTTTAAATCTTCCCTCATAGGTCAGGTTTTCTAAACCTTTTATCATTTTTGTTGCTCTCCTCTGGGCTCTCTCTCCAGTTTGTCCATGTCTTTCTTAAAGCATAGTGCCCCGAATGGATGCAGTACTCCAGCTGTGGCCTCACCTGGACCAAGCAGAGAGTGAGTGTCTTACATACGACACTCCTGTTAATACCCCCCAGAGTGATATTAGCCTTAGATAACTGGAAACAGATACATCTTCCACATCACAAAGTGTACACGGCAGATCTGCAGTTTTTCATTAAATTCACAAAAATGATTGGCCATGTGCAAAGCCACCGAGTTTTTTATCTGCTTGCAGGTAACAGGAAGCACTAGACAGCCAGGGATTAGTTCTCTCCCTTCTGTACAATGGTTTTACACTGATGGAGCTCTCTCGACTTCAGTGGAGTTACACCACTGCTAGAGGAGAAATCAGGCCCACAGCATCTGTTAAAGCCATTCCTGAAAGATTGCAGTTGCGGGAATGCTGATTAGAAAAAACTAAACTTTGTCTGCCACTCTCCTGTCACCCATGTAGTTCCACTTCTGGGAGCTGCAATTCCAGGGAACCACAGCATCCCAGGTAGATCCTTAACGTAAAAGACATGGCTTTACCTTGCAGAAAAGAAATGAGTCACCTAAGTTACAGGGACAAAGACAAAGCTCTGGAATAGTGGAGGCTGAATTCCAGCAGGCAAGGGGATGGAAAAATGGAACCCCAAAGAGCAGAATCTAGCATTAGTTGGGAGTTTTTGTATTGTTCTGTAGTAATGAGAAAAGGAAAATGAAGATGTGCTTTGATTATGGGGGAAATAAATGAACAGATGTAAAGAGTTCTTGTATGTGGCTAGTATATCCGCATTAATAGAAAGTCTGTGCATAAGAAGATAACAATTTTACATTTGAGATGTGGTAGGATTTTATAAATATTGATGATGAGCAACTTGCAGCTGACAAGATCTGGGCCTTTTCTCCCACTCATCACTTTGCCTGTATTGTAACCTCCTTTCCCCATCCTATATCTGTCCTTTTCTTTTCAGATCGTGCACTTTCTTCTGTGTCTTCCTCTGTTTTTCCAAAAGCATCTGGCACATTTTGGATTCTGCCACAATTCAAATAACAAACAGTTGTAACTAGTGGTAGTTTTCGAGATGACATTCAGTAATCAGCATGCAAACCGTTCCATGGTAATCATACGCTCACTTTTAGTGAGCATTTAGAAAAAATGAATAAATATCTTTCTATCACACCCTTTTTGATTAATCCTTTTTTTAATCAAAAAACTTATCTGACAGCAGAAGAGGTCACTGGATGAAATTAAATGGCAACACATTTTTAAAAAAGATAAAAGGGAACTCTCTGTCCCAGGATGGCATTCAGGCCAAAAGCTTAGTAAATTTCAATAAAAAGATGAGACAATTTTTATCCTCTCTGGTTTAACTGTAGCCGCTATCCTTGCTCATGTATGAGCTGTAATTGTCATGTACTTCTGTACCAGATTTGGACTGGTCACAGAGCTTGCCCGTACAGACCAGATGTGCTCATTGTAAGATCCTTTAATGCTCCGCTGGGTATGGCGGAGGTTCCTTTAAATAAGGTATTTTACACACAGTGCCACCTAGTGGCTGTTCCCCTTTAAGTCCTACATTCCAAACAATTACAATATTTATACCATCACACTGTCTTTGAAGTTCAGTAGGTATCAGTCTAAGTGTCTCTGAATCATACTGGTTTTCTAGTTACATGACAGGAACACATCACACTTGGTCATCTGGCTGTTCATTAGTTGCAGCAACTGGCTGTGTTCGGTTTGAAGTCCTTGAATCTTCGTCTTCTTGTTCTGCACCTGCCATCTGAAGAGTTTGCTCTGTTGATTGTTCTTTCTGAAGAACAGACTGTAGATGTCGACTGTTTCCATTGAACTCTCCACTGTCGGTTTTCATCAGATATGATCTGGGCAATTAATCCTTTTTGTTTATGATAGGTGGAGTTGTCCATCCTTTTTCTCTATCCAATTTGACATGAATATGGTCACCAGGTTCTAGGCTTGGCAGTTCTCTGAGTGACGTCTGTTGTAAACGTGTTCATACGCTCTTAGCCTTTGTATCCGACTTGGCTACTCTCTGTATGTCAGGCCGTATTGGAAATAGGTTCTTTTCCAAAGTTGTAACGGGAGTTCTGAGTTGTCTTCCCATCAGTTGTTGTGCTGGACTATACCCAGTAGCTGCTATTGGTGTTGATCTGTAATGCAGAAGAGCAAGAAATGGAGTTTCCTGCTATAGGATTTTCTTGGCTATCTGTACAGCTTTCTCAGCATCTCCATTCGCTTGTGGGTAATGCGGGCTGCTAGAAAGACAATCAAAATCATATTTTGTTTGGAATGACTTAAGTTCTGCTGCAATGTATTGGGGTCCATTGTCCATCATTAGTTGTTCTGGAATACTGCAGTGAGCAAACATGCACTTCAGTTTCTTGAAAACACTGCAACATGTTATGTCTTTCCAGTACATTATTTCTATACACCTGGAAAAATAGTCCACTATGACCAGGTAATGATGTCCTCTGAATTTTTAGAAGGAATGGGCTTTAAGGAAGGGAGGAGCTGCTTGGTGCATAAGAAGCAGGTGGCTCCAAGAGTAAGGAAGTAGCATGAATGAAGGCACCAAGCTGAGAGGAGGAGGAGGAGACGAAGGCCAATATTCACCACTGGTATAAGCAGGTAGAGTGATGTCAGCAGGAGCTTTGTCCAAGTAACATCCTGAGTACGTCTCCTTAGACCAGAGATTCAGCCCGATGATGGTAGTACAACTGAACTTAATGCATTGTCATGTGTGAAAGACTAGGTTTTATTTACCCAATACACCACATGGGGTCAGATCCTTGGCTGACGCTTAGTGTCACTCCACTGCCTGGGGATTCTGGTCATGGGAAGTGTAAAACCTACACAGCTGGCTCTCTGTCACCTGCTTACCTCCCTGGTTTGATGGGGCACGTGAGCAGCAAGCTATATGGCCCACAGGGGTCATTCTAGCCAGCACAAGTTAGTGGCTGCTGTGGCCAGCACCAGGGACTGGTTTGGGTTCTGGCAACCCCAGTAGGTTAAAAATAATATTGGTTAAAGTTTTTGCCTCTAATGGTCTAGTGAAATCCCCAGACTTCTATGAGTGAAGTTGATTCTTGGAGTGCAGTGGCTTTAACATCTGGATCAGTATATGGGGATGATCAGGTTTTTGCTTATGCTTACCAGAGAGCTTCTTTATTAACCATCTGGCGAGGCATTCCTGGCCCCTCCCTCCCTCCTGCAAATGTGATATGGTTTTGCCCTTTGAACTGCATCTGTAGGGTTTGCTTGTTTGTTATACAGTGAGTGCTATGGCATGACGCTGAAGGCCTCTTGAAGCCTCTTTGTTCTGGGTGGATAAGCAGCAAAATTTCTGAGGAGGAGGTATTGTCCTTGCTCTAATCACTACTGCTTTGGCTTCATTCAGGATCTTGACTGGAACAGAGGTCCCAAAACTGTCATTCTTCAGCTACAAGGTGATAAAACATCTGGGTTGTAATCTCTCAGCTTCTCTGGGACTATCCTGATCTCACTAGTCATTCTGACTTGTCAAATGCATTTACTACTACAAGATACTGCCATGGAAACATGACGGCTCAAGGCAGAGTGACGAAGTATAGATGATTCCTAAGCTCTTATGTAAAATGCTCATTGATACTGTCTGAATTCTATGCGCAAACATTGGTAGCGTGGTTAAATGGCATTCCCATCATTTGGGAACAGAAATACTGCTATACTGGAGTATTTATCATTGTATCTGGAGCGCCTCTCAACCAATCTATTTACTCTCACCACATCGCTGCAAGGCAGGGAAGTATTATTTCTATGTTGCAGCTGGAGAACTGAAGTACAGAGAGGCTAAATGACTTGCTCAAGTCTGCAGGTGACCAAAGAAGTGAACTGGGTCTTCAGAGTTTCAGACTAGCTCTCTAATCACAGCACTATCCTTCCTACACCCAACCTATCTCAGAGCCATTTCCTGGTTTCTCACATAATGATTCAGGCATTGCATAGGGGAACTGCCTAAGGGCTGAGATGAGAGAATTCTATCCATCTACGTTCTTATAGTGGTATCCATCAGTAGAGCATATTCTAGTCACCCCCTAACCCATACATAGGCACAGAGCACCAGTAGACCCACTCCCAATACAAGTACCCAACATGGAGGTTTGGGACGCATACCGTTGTGTACCCCCAGGCTTTTCCTCTCCTCCATTTTCCCACATCCCGATGGGGCCACCACAGAGTGCCACCATGGAACATAGCTCCGTGGCATGCAAGGGATGAGCCGCCTGGCATAGCTTGTGCCTCCTGCACAATATAGCAATATTTCCACTGCTTTTCCAGCTTTGCTTTTCCATACAACGGCAGCAGGATCAGGCAATACTGACTGGGGCCTACTACGCCAGGTGCTTCAGCAGAAGAAATAGCTCCATCCTTTCCCATAACACACCTAATTATGCAAGTCCGTAGGTAGACTTTTCTTCACAGGGCGTAGTAATCAAACGTATAATGGGAAATTTCCAAAATCTCTCTTTCTTTGCAGGTGCAAAATTTGCCCCCCCATACTGAATTCCAGACCCAGATCTTAGCAGTTGGACCTGTAGCTATCTATTTTGAAACGATAAAAATAGAAGTGCATATGTTCCGGTCTAATGGACTATCTTGTGTAAAAATGTATTTCCTATAGAGAATTTGCTGCTTGCTGGAGTCCTGCACTGTGATTCTAGGAAATTGGAAATGAATGGAAGGAACTGGTGCTGGGCTGACATATTCTGATACAGCGAAATAGGTGGAATGTGGGCAAAATGTATTTGGTTGTTTACTCCTGTTAGCATTTGCTGCTAGCATGTGGCATACTGATGAGAGCATTTCCAAGCGTTCTTGCATGTGCAAATGTGACAACACGTTAATTTTGCAGCATTTCCACAGCTGCATTGGCTGCACGGAGGAAACAAAAATATCTTTGTGACTAAAAGCCCAGAAACTTTCAAGCACTACAGTTCAGGTCAAGTTATGCAACTATGGAGCATAATGCCATCTGGTTTAGCTTGATGGTTAAATGACATTCCCCTGTCAAACTCGCTTTGAAAGGCAATTCAAGGGAACCCAGATTTGTTCCTGCGAAGGTCGTGGTGAGCTGTGTGTTCTAATGAGGACATTTGTTGTAAGTTGCGGGAGGTTTGGAAGATAAGATGGAGACACTATATATTTCTCATAGCCAAGAGAGAAAAACTCAGACCAGAAATCTTTTAAGTTATGGTTTCATAATTGTCAGCAAAAACTTGTCTCTGATGTAACTCTGACTTCAGCAAAGCTATTTACATACCATACAATATGTGTATGCATCTCTCTCTGTTACAATAGATACAGTCAACTCCTTAGACCTAATACAGTAGTTGTAGGATGATGTAGTTTTACATTATTGCAAAAGAGCTTTATTTCTAAGTCACCACTTGATTATTAAAAGCCTCTTTTCTGAATTGTTTATTTTTCATTTCATGGTTGAGTTATTTAAACTCTACAATTTCAATCCCACTTTTATCCTACTCATGGTGCCGATTTCCTTCATCCTCTTCTAAGCCTAGTTTTCAAGTCACATCAAACACCATCCATGTGTTCCAAAGCCAGATGCTTAGTAAATAATTTTTTCACCCAAAGTATTATGCTAAACTCAAGCATATCCACTGGCCACAGCTGCTCAAATAGCGGACATCTTCAGTACCGAGTGATGCAATGATGCTTTGCTCTTTTCAGCTCTTAGAGCCTAATCCTGATCCCATCTGAGTCAATGGGAAGAGCACCAGAATTTAGCATCTTACAGACCAGGAGTTGAAGCCAAAGAAATAGGAGGCATTTGGGGTGACTCCAGCTATATATTCAGAGGTAAGGATGATTAATACTGGAGGATTTGTGGGTACTACTCACACCCATATTACATGATACAGAATATTGTAATAAGTAGGTTAGTTACGAAGGGCAATGTCCTCTGCTGAATGGAATTACAATTGTGCATTTGTTTATCATAAGCCCTATACTGCTAAGAATAAATGGAGAGTCTCTTTTAGCTCAGGTGATGGGGGCCTATGCTTTTGGACCAATAGAAGTTGTATTCTGGCTGTCAGCCTGAAGTCACACGTCAAGCAGAGCGAGAACTGTAATGTTCTTTGATGGCAAATGATTTGCTGTGGTACAAGGTCGAGTTACTGTATTAGTACTTGGATAGCCTAGGTGTTGAAGAACTGTTATTCTACTTATTGATTCATGTATTAGGTGTTCATTCTTTCCTTCCATTCTTTAATTATTTCTCCCCTCACGCCCTGTCCCTGGTATGTTTTGCATGTGCTTTCTGTTTTGTTGTTGTTGGTATCATTGCTCTGTTATTCTCTCAGGCTTGGTCTACACTTAGCCCCCAAGTCGAAGTAAGGTACGCAAATTCAGCTACGTGAATAACGTAGCTGAATTCGACATACCTTACTTCGAACTTACCGCGGTTCAGACGCGGTCCACACGCGGCAGTCAGGCTCCCCGTCGACTCCGCGGTACTCCTCTCGTTGAGCTGGAGTACCGCAGTCGACGGGGATCACTTCCTGGTTCGATTTATCGCGGCCAGACCAGACGCGATAAATCGAACTCGGAACTTCGATCCCCAGCCACCGAACTAGCGGCTGGGTGTAGACAAGCCCTCATAGACTCATAGACTTTAAGGTCAGAAGGGACCATTATGATCATCTAGTCTGACCTCCCGCATGATGCAGGCCACAAAAGCTGACCCACCCACTCTGTAGAAGTAACTCGCAACACAATTAAGACAACTAAAATCAACCTGACCAACCTACTCACATTTGCTTGGCACATTAACGGTCTTTTCAAATTGGGTATACTACACATAGTGCTGCCTTATTATTCTGGAAGGTCATTTGAATGTCTTCTAACAATGGCTGAGTTGTTATTGATCTCAGTGTAGTCCCGTGTTTGCGATTGCTCCGGATGCCCATCTGCTTGTATTACTTTCATATGTTCCATTAAAACAGAACAAAGCCCTTTACTATTCTTTCTTTAAATAGTAGAATGGGAAAGTGGAGGAAGGTTTTACTTCTTATAAGATTTCCAATGGTAACTCTCCCTTTCAGATGATAATCTTCTCCCTTGTTTCACTGTTGTTCCTTTTTATTCCTTGTTATCCATTCCCTATTTTCCCTGAACCCTAAAAGTAGAAGCGTGCCCCCCCCCCCCAATTGGCTTGCCTGGTAGAATGGGTTGGGAGGAGATATTGTCCTTTTCTTGTGGAATATAACAGAGGCAATGTTAGAGACAGAGAGAGAGAGAGGAACCCAAGCCCCAACAGGACTGCATATCAATATGACCTTAGCCCTACTTTACTCCTTTTGAAGGTCTAGGTTGCTGGGCTATTAGTTCGGAAGACCCAGTAAGAATGATGACATTGTGCAGTTGTTTTTGACAAACACTTCAGAATAATTCCAGTCCAAATTACAAGGCTAAAATCGGGGGTGGGACGGGGACAGCTTGGGGGTGGGGACAAGATGACCTCAAGTTGCCCAAGGTCACAGCTATCGCTTTTGCAAAATTTTAACCAAAGTCGACATTCTTTTACTGCAAAAATGAACAAATAAACCACCTGCAAAGCAAACCCAGTGAGTTTTGCATCACTACTCAGGAGCACGGCTCCTTACAGGGCTGGAAAGGGTGTGGTTCAGCTGCATGAGGGATCCATTCCTGTCTCACCTTTCCCTCAAACGCTGTTTGCTCACATTGCTCCTAGCCCACTACCTACCCAGACACGGAGGAAGCTGATCCTCCTGCAGTACAGAGTACACACTCACAAGGCTACTTTTCTGCACTCTTGGAGTGTAACTATTCTTACTACTTGTAAGCCAGGCCTGCTCGGTGTGCTGCTCTGTCCCCTCGAGTAGTTGGCTAGGCCAACTAGAGATTAATGTACCTGCTACAAGCTTGGTTGAGAGAACTGGGTCTTTTAGTTCCAGCAGTGGAGGTTCATGTTTTAAGATCACATGGTCCCCACTGCCTATTACATATGTGGTGGTGCTAAAGGCTAGTTCTAGTCCCTGATTAAAGGTGATGTGTGCGCTAACCACCATTCTTTCAGGTGAAACAGAAGGAGCAATTTATTATGTGAGATAGCTGGAGACAATAGAAGCTACTGCCCAAGGCAAAATTGGCCACATGGCAACGTTTGAGCCGGGGACTGTGTGGCAAGCTCTGTCTGTGTGCGAGACAGAGAGAGAAAGAAAAAGGAGTGGTGGACCTGCAGATGGATAGAGGTCTTTGGGGCACAGGATGGGCTGCAGAAAGGCTTAGAAACTGTAAGCGCAAAGAAATTACCTGCTGTGGTTTGTTTCTACCATGTTCAGGGAAACAGGACTGTGTGGTCATTCTTTGTAAATAATCAGGATTGCACCCAAATATAGACCTGACTCCTATCATCAATTTTTCCTCCTAATGGAAACAATCCTGCATGGCTCCACATATTGGCTTATCACTCGGGCCAATGGGGAAACAACATTGTCAATCATTTTGAAAGAGATGCTGCCCTTTATTTTGTCCTCTGTGATGATCTTCGGAAAAAATACCTTGCTTTAGAAGAAGCAGCTGAATTATGAAGTATTGGGGCATATGAGAAAGTCAGAGTGATTGACACATGAACGGAGAAACTTCCGGCCTGCAAGCTTCAGTCTGCGTGCTCCTCATTATGTTAAGGACAATGCCGAGAACAAGGGAAAAATCCAAGAGAAAAGAGAAGCTGTAATATCAGGAGAGGCAGACATTGTGGATTTACATAGGACCCCGGCATGCCTGAGTGTGATGGGTGAATCTCCCAAGGAATGGACTTTGGCCTGGGTTCAGAAAACCACTCAACATTTTGGATGCTCATCCAGAGGTTACGTAAACTCTCAGGATTCTTTGGGACCAGAGAACAGAGCTGGAGATCTCACGAGAACAGATTATCTGATGGGGCGGAACAAGCGATTGGTACCAGCCTCTCTCTCTGTGTTTTAGCTCTCTCTCTTCTGATCCCAGGGAGGTGCAGAAGCAGCATAAATGAAAAGGGAGGGAGAGAAGATAAGATGGGGGAAGGAATAAATCACCTGCATTCTATGGGCAGGGCCATGCAGGGGCACAATCCTGTGTTTAGGGATCCTGCTCCTCTGTTGGATCTGGTTCTGTGTCTCAAGCCCTCTAGCCCCCCATGGTCGTGAAGAGAAGCCTGAAAACGTGAAACAAGCATCGATCGATCCAGCAACATCTGTCAGTCTGAGTGTGCAGACAGCCTCTAGCAGTGTGAGAAGTGACAGCCACTAGAGTCAGGGAAGGTGGTACTGGCCCCACACCCTCACCAGAGCAGAGCAGACCTCTTCCTCTGTCTCCCTCCCCACCCACCTCCTGCTACTTGCGGGAAGAGGGGAGACATGGTGGCTGCTCTCATCACTGCGTGGGGGTGGGAAGGGAAGCCACCAATCCACCTTCTGCTGGGGGAGGAGGTCATGGGAGCCCCTATGTGAGGTGCACCAAGGGCCCTGAATTATCCTCATCCAGCGCTATTTGAGAGACGGGAAAGAATGACTGTTAGACACGTCCAAAGGCTGAAGACCCGTGGCCATTTGTCCACTAGAGTAAACATTGCCTAAGCAAAAGAATAACATGCAATTGACTGGGGGGGACAGGACATGCGAGCCCCCTGACTGGAAAAGCCCTGAGTGCCGTGTGAACAGCTGTCAGTCTGGACAATGTTGTTGCAAGAAAACACCCGACTGACGCATGTTATGCCTAGCCCAGTGAAAATAGAAGTGTATGATTTATACAGATGCTTCCTGGAAATTAGGAGGCGGAGTACTTGCAAAATGTGCAAATTTACACATGGAAGTCAAATGTAGTCAAGGGGATTCTCTTTTTATTGAGCATATAATGTGTGTACGTGAATCCTCAAGTGCGATATTTAAATGGTAATTCATTCGGGAGCATTTTAAGTGACTGGTTTTCCTGCAGCAACAAGTAAATGGCAAAGAGCTGTCAGAAGACGAAATGAAATGCAAACCTCCATGGTGACAACTGGAGTGATTTCCTACTGCAAATGTAAGCCAGGTCTTTTATGCTGGAAGTACTCCCAGTCTACCAGGTCCTGGTGCGGGATAGCAGACAGAATCCAATGAGTGTGAATGGAAATAGAGGATGATAGATGGGCAGCAGCTACAGGGATGTAGGATTCAGAGATGTCTAGCACAAAGATAACTGCATGAACACCCAGCTTAGATAGCTGCTGTAAAGGAAGCCTTTGACAAGATCTGCCAGGGAATCACATGCCGTAATGTACTGGCTAGTTTGTATCCACAGAAACACAGTGCCAGATTCTGAGCTCACACTGTTTTTTTTACAAACAAAATGGTCCATTTTTAAGCTGGACAGATTTCAATGTCAGTGTCTAACAGAGCAGTAGAAATAAAGTGAGACTCTCATGATCTATCTGTTTATGGTTTTCCCCTAGTACCCATTACTGGAGCACCAAAGCATGGTCCATACATTGACTTCCATGGAACTACTCTTGAGAGTAAGGACTTTTCACACTAGCAAAGTTTCAGGGCCAAGATCCAGAAGAGAGGCATCTGGACAGAGGGGATCTGAGCCAAAAGCATTTATAACAGAGCTGGGTTCATTACTTATCATAAAATACCTTTAAGTGCAATCCTCACCGCGTAGATTAGCCAAGCAGGAGAGTGCTAACAGGAATGGTGCTACTAAGAGGGATCCAGCGTCTCCAAAAAAAAAAAATCAACTTGAGCTGCCGGTTGTAGGCAGCAGCTGCTGCCGGAAGTTCAATGTTCATATTCTTAAAAACTCAGCATCCATTTTTATAATTTCACTGCCAGATATTTGCCAAATGGCCAAGGGACTTCAGCCTTTCGACGTGTCTAACAGTCATTCTTTCCTGTCTCTCAAATAGCGCTGGATGAGGATAATTCAGGGCCCTTGGTGCACCTCACATAGGGGCTCCCATGACCTCCTCCCCCAGCAGACGGTGGATTGGTGGCTCCCCTTCCCACCCCCACGCAGTGATGAGAGCAGCCACCATGTCTCCCCTCTTCCCGCAAGTAGGACTAAAAGGAAGGACTAATCTATAAAAGGCTATTAAGAAAACCATCCATAGGATCCATATTTGCACTTCAGCCAGGGAAGATGATAGAACTGAAACTACCTTTGTGTAGATGGAGTCTCAGCCGAGAGGCCAAACTGTCCAGTTACTCAGAGAGGTGTGGTCCCTCCACAGCAGGGCCCCTTATGCTCCACAGCAGGGCCCCTTATGAACCTAGGAACAGCTATACTGGATCAGACTAGTGGTCCTTCTAGTCCAGTAGCCTCTCTCCAACAGTGATCAGTAATAGATGCTACAGAAGAAGATGCAAGAAACCATGAAGTTGGCAATTGTGGGATAAATTTACCCAGCAGGGGAAATTTCTTCCTCACACTCTCAGTTATGCCCTGATGCTGCTAAAGTGGAGCGAGGGAATCTTGCACCATTACCACCTATAATGTATCTAGGTCTGTTGACAGAGATGTTCAAGTTTCAGAGAGGTCAGCGGGACACATTCCACAAGCACTAAAATGACTTAAAAGAAATAGATTTTTCACCACAGTGAGATTGCAGCTGCTCTGATGTAACTCATCCCATCATCTTCCCCTAGAAGTGTAAATTAGAAACGGGAAGGTCTGATACACAATCATCTTTCCTTAGTACTAGGGAGACTGCTTCAGAAAAGGACGAGTAGCTGGTCCTCTTTAAAAGTGACAGCAAACAAGCCTGCCTAGAAATGGAAGAAGATCCAGACTATACTAGTTGTTATGACCCACAGGTCTTGAACCCAGGCACGTAAGGAGCAGCCACGCTTCAACCCTCCACCTTGCTTGCACTATCTCAGTGGCAACACATGAAGCCCAGCCCCATTGTGAGGCTCCACCCCTGAGATCTGATTGGCAGTGTCCCAGAGTGGCTGATTGGCCCTCTTACCCTACTTAAGCCAGCAGCAAGAACCAGAAACTGTCTGAACAATTGGGCTCTGCTCTGCTCCAGGCTGTATGCCTTGTGCTTCCTGATACGCTGGCCTGATATCCTGGCATCTGATTTGTGATTCCTGACTCCAGTTTATTTTCTGCCTCTGACCCCTGGTACCCTGACCCAGCCTGACTCTGATTCCCGATTTGCACTTCTGACCTCCCAGTACCTTGAACCAGCGGCCTCTTGAATCCTGTCTCGTGATTGTGGACTCTGGCTCCGACTACTAGGTCTGGCTGCCTATGACCAGGTTGTGCCACACTAAGGACGCTGAATGAGATGCACCAATGGAAAACTCTATAGGTCAAAAATTGTTGCTGACCACTGGGGGAAAAAATTATTCCCCCAAACTGGTGGTGCAAGACAATCTGCCAAAAGCCAGTCTGGCATCGGTCTCAACAAAACTGGCAGTTTCAGAGTTCAGTGAGGTGACCAGATAGCAAGTGTGAAAAATCAGGAGGGGGGTGAGGGGTAAATAGGCACCTATATAAGACAAAGCCCCAAATATCAGGACTGTCCCTATAAAAGCAGGACATCTGGTCACCCTAAAGTTCAGGCACATCTCCTCTGGCCTCACAAAACAGTTATGCATGTACATGTGCCTAACACAGTCCATCCCACAGGGGAACACGTTTCTCTGGCATATGACCAGGACACTCAGTGTCTGTCAGAGACAACTAGCTTGTGCTGGATTTCACGTGGCCCATGTTCACTTCTTGGGCCAATTCCACCAAATCATGTCCCTTTATGCTCATCTGCACCCTCATGCATGGAGTAGTGCAGATGGGGCCTTCTGCTGTTACTTTTAAAGATACTATGATGGTGTAAAGCTTTCTCAATGCATAGCAGTTCTCTGCCATCTTCTAAGAAAGCATTTCCCCCTCTCTCATTTGCCCCCGGGTCATTCTAACCCCAAGTTGGCCCTACGTTCCTAGATTCTAAAATCTACAGTTGTCAGCAAATGTAGCATCCTTGTTCCAGCTATTCTGCTTTCCTAATCTCATTGATAGGATCATATCCATATTGTGGTTGCAAGAACACTATCTTAGTAAAGAGGAGAAGAACACAATCACAAAGCATTCTAAGAATACACCAAACCTCAAAATAAAACGTGTTTTCCATCACCAGGCATTTCCACCTGGGGTGGGGCCTACATGACTCTTTTGCAATAATATTTTTCTAAATTACAGTATCTCTTTGATTCTCCAGGGTGGGGGAAAAATCAAATCATGTGAAGAACTGTCACCACTGGAAATGTTCACCTGGGAGCTTATGGAACATTATGAAAACAAACAAAAACATCTGAGTGAGTGTCTCTATCAGGGGTTCTGCTTCTCGTGTGAAGAGAGTGGGAGATGAATTCATTAGAGGCTCAATCTAAAGCCTAATGAAGTCAACGGGAGTCATTTCATTGGCTTAACTAGGCACTGGATCAAGCCCACAGTGTGCTTAGACTTCTGATTTACACACCAAAGTAAGTAAGATCAGCAGAGCCCAGTGCATTTGGCTAATGAACGTGTTGTGACAAATATATTCTAATGTGGTGTGTTATGTTATGAAATTATTTCATAGTCAATAAAATCTTAAAGGGGCAAAAAAGAAAAAAAGCGGGGGGGGGGAGAAAAGAAAAAAAAAAAAAAAGAACAGGACATGAAAGAGTCAGATATACATCCAGTGCTCCTCTCCACAGTTACAACCCCAAAATATACAACCCCAAGTAAATACACATTAATAAGGATGCAGTTCAAAGTAAGTACACTTTTCAAAGGAGGCATTCTTATTTAGTGTAGATAATTATAAGAGCAAAATAAACCATCTTTCTTTCCCCATAAAAATGTTTTACACCACTCAATTAAAGCCTTTGAGATAAAATCCTCTGTCCTGGGTGTTTTCCTTTGCTCTTCACTTTGTCGGAAGTCATTTCAATATTTTACTATCTTGCTAATAAAAAATACATAATGGCTTGCCATGCAATATTATTTCCACTGCCAACTTGCTAGAAGAAGAAAATTTATATTGCTCAGTTGCCTCATTTTACTTTGGAGAAAAAACATATGACCTAGCACCACAAGGACGGGACTGGAATTGATCCTCACAAGGAAATATATGAAGTTATTTGCTTAGGATTGATGCAGTGCCCTTGAGTAATCAGGGTGGACCAAGCTGGCTGTTGCCTCCTGAAAAGCATTGGGCAGCCATTGCCTATATCAGCCACTGCCACTGTTCAACTCCCTCCCCAAATCCCAATTACGATGAAAGAGGAGGAGAATCAACATCTTCCTAAGCATCAATAAATCTTTGCCATCCAATTACATGCCAGAAAATACCACATGTTTAACTGGTTCCAAGTGAAACAGTGCATCACTCCCCATATGTTATTTAATACTCTCGTAAGTCTACAGTGACTTTCTTGCCCAGCACTAGTGAAAAATACATTACGTACTTCTAGCAAGTTCCAGTTTTATAAAATAGTTATTTGATTACACCTTTTTTAAAGGTTTCAGAGTAGCAGCCGTGTTAGTCTGTATCCGCAAAAAGAACAGGAGTCCTTGTGGCACCTTAGAGACTAACAAACTTATTTGAGCATAAGCTTTCGTGGGCTACACATCCGAAGAAGTGGGCTGTAGCCCACGAAAGCTTATGCTCAAATAAATTTGTTAGTCTCTAAGGTGCCACAAGGACTCCTGTTCTTTTTACCTTTTTAAAAAAAATTCTCAATCACAAAAGTCTTCAGTGGGCAATTTTCAGACCCCTGATAATTCTTTTTTAAACTGATCTTCCATAATGAAGCTATGGGGTCACGAGAAGGAAAGGCATTTGTTAAAGGAGTTTCTTTAGGTTTTAAATAAATAAATAAATGGGAAATTGAAGATGAATATTAGGAAAAAGACTTCTTGGGGCACATTCAACTGTGACCTGTAAAGGGGAGGAAGTCAGTTTCCTTCGTGCTCTGGGGATGTCTAATGAATTTCCCATCCTGCCTACCATTAGTTCAGCTCCACTGATGCTAGCAGCAGGGGGAGGTCTAGTGTAGACAGGGTGGCATTTTAAGCACGTCATCTAATTCTATCTGAGCAAAGCTATATGACATGAGGCTTGAAATGCTGATGGGTGCCAACGTCTAGGCTTCACTTGCATTCCCACTGCTGTGACCATCTGAGTAGCTCAACTGGGTGGTGGGGAATTTATGGGAAAAGTCTCACGGCTGACATGTCTTCAGTGTGACTTCTTTCCTCTTAGATTCCTAGGTCTACTTATACCCACTTACTGATATGTGCACGAGTGTAAAGGCGTCTAGGATGAGCTAAGTTACACGCCGGGGAGCCAGGAGTAGGTGTATTGTTACATTGGTTTAGTCTCTCTACACTTAATTCACTTCTGAGTTTGGCCAGTTGACGCTGAGTTCTATTAAGCTGTGGAACAGTCTCCTAATGGAAGTGATGGAAGCCTAATTGCATGGGACTTTTAAAACTAAATCGGACAGTGCCCCAGAAAGTCCAAGGTAGGGAACAATACTGGAGTGGCAGAGGGACAGGTGTACATCTATTGGGGGTGGGGAGCAGTGAACTAGAGGCTGATGATTTAGTCTGGTGTTTTAGAGATCGACTCCTTTGACTGTTGCCTGAGTTCTAGGATTTGTCCTCAATACTAACCCACCTCCTGAAGCTAAGGAAGGGCCTGGCCCTGTGACCTATATTCACATGAAAGAGCCTCATTTCTTACACAAGTTCTATTCAAGTCAATATGCCATGCCCATCACCACGGTATCCGAGCACATAATAGTCTCACTGGCAGCGAGATTTTCCATATGAGGATTACTCATGCAAATAAGGGCTGCAGGATCAGGTCTTAAATTGTGTGCTGTTTTTGCCTGGTAGCACTGTTAAACATCTACTTGTGATATCCAGTTTTTCTATTACTTATTGCTCTTAACTTCAGATTTTGGTGAAAGCAAAGAACACATAAGAGATTGTTAAGGAGGGTTAAAAAGCGGAATACCGAGACTGCTGTAGAGAACAAAGCATTCTTATTGGTCAAGATGTGATCAGCTGGCTGTGAATTGGATTATGTTCTTCATGCTCCATTAAACAGTTAAAATAGATATATTTTTTTACAATCATGCATTAAACAGTTCCAAGGCCAATTCAAAACAACCCTTGTTTTCCATAATGAACCTCATTCTATGTATTTAAAAAATCCAAATGAACAGTTTTTTAAAGTGAGAAAATGGATTTTTAAAAATTTCACTATTGCTTAAATCAAAAATGGATTCCCCCCCCCCAAGAAGAGGTTCAAAACAATTCACCTTCAAAGGAAGAAAGGTAAGCCCCAGATGAAGATTTGCGGGGAGAGGGAGGAAAAATACTGATTAACTGAAAAATCAGGGTTTAGAATGGAATGCTGTTACTCAGGGTTAACTATGGTGCCACTAAAGCATACAGGGCCACTAGGGTGACCAGGCAGCAAATGTGAAAAATCGGGACAGGGGGTGGGGGTGGAGGGTAATAGGAGTCTATATAAGAAAAAGACCCCAAAATCGGGACTGTCCCTATAAAATCAGGACATCTGGTCGCTCTAAGGGCCACTGCCAGGGATAATATACATGGTGCTCTTGGAAGGTGTGAGAGAGGGGAGATGGATACTTTCCCCACCCTGCACGCTACACAGTGGGCTGCCAGAACCCTGGCTATTGTTATTCCTGGGGGAAATTCACCCCTGAACAAAGGATCACCACTTAAGCTCGGATTTTGCGGGCTTAAGTGGGACCTAAGCATTGCACGGGTCTTATGATGGTTCTCTGCAGGAGGGGTGACTTTTGCCTGCCTGCAAGGTGTGGTTGAGTCTTAGCATGACCAAAAACACCACGCGCCCCAGAGAGGACACAGATGTGTGGGGTAGAGCCTGGCCCACCCTGCCTTGCACACTGACTGGTGATGGAGGACGTGCATTCTAGACAACCAGTCTCAGCTCTGCATGGGCAGAAAGCCTCCAGTCACCACCCTTGATGGGGTACACAACTCCACCAGCGCTCCTGCAGGCAGCTCACGCTTTACACGCCAACCGAACCCACGGCAGCTCAGTTAGTGTGGGCACACGTGCGTGCACACACACGCTTCCCAACAGTCTCTCATGACTTGGAGCCAGCAGACCACCTCTAAGATTCCTATCTCCATGGCCCACTCCATCCTTGACCTCTCTACTCATGCTGCCAGAGAGAGTTACCAGTCATGGTGGTGGTGTTGTGCTGTGGACATTTGCGCACTAGCAACGAGACTGAATTCCTTTCACATAAGTGCTGGTTTTATCATTTATCTAACCTCCCCTCCCGCAACCCCCGCAAGTCTCCTCGTTCAAGAAAATACTCTTACATTTAATGACTCCCTCCCCACACCCCCATGTGAGAACAAAGCAGATAAGCCCCTCAGGAAACAAAACATCCTGTTGTGTCATACAAATGTTGGGCTGGAAGAGACCTGGAGAGCTCATCTAGTCCAGCCCCCGGCACTGAGGCAGGACCAAGTAAGCCTAGACCATCCCTAGCAGGTGTTTGTCCAACCTGTTGGGCATGATAAATAGGGTCCTGCAAAGACCCTATTACTAAACCATGAGAAATGCAGGAGTTATAAGAAACACAGGCAGAACTATCAGACTAATTAGCATGTTCCCCAAAATTTCTCAGGAGGCGTTAGCCATGGCTCAAGTGAAATATTTTATAGAGGAGACCCCTTTCCCTGTACGCCTCCTCCTATACGCTATATTGAGCGAACCACTTGCTTTTAAAGGGAAACACCTCATTTTTGGCTCACAGGGCCTGATTCGCTGCTGCCATTTTGATTTGGTAGCTTTTATCACCCACTTTCTTTATCATGAAAGATGACACCTGGTGCAGAGCAATTGAGGACGAGGCCCATTATATAGATTTCTGGGTCAGAACCTCAGCTGGTGAAAACCATTGACTTCAATGGAGCTATGCTGATTTACCCCAGATGGGAGTCTGGCACCTGGCTTGTAAAAAAAGTTTTGCAAGTAGAACAGAAATGTCGGTTAATGCCAACGAAACTCGCTGAGGTTAGACTGCCCTCTGCTGTGGTAAAAAGTGTTGGCGCCCAGAAAAGCTGTGTGGGAATTCCCTAGCTCATGAGTTCTCAAACTGGAGTTGTCAGGGAGTCATGGCCACCCGCCTTCTCTTAATGGTTAGCTATTGGCGTGTGTTTCTTTTCCATGTTGTAACACGGAGTCACATTATGGAAATGGCTGGGAGCCTCTGCCCCACCAGAGGTTCCTACTGGGGCCGTAGCTGGGTGCTGGGCATCTGGAGGAAATGTAGGGTGTAGATGGGTGGGTGAAGGAGACCTAGGGTAAGCTGGGACTCTGGAGGTAGCTGGGTGGGGATGGGTGTCAGAGGGAAGCTGGAGTATAACAGGGTGGGTGTTGAAAAGCCTGGAGTGATTGTGCGGTTCACAGGGGTAGGTATGAGCTGTGGTAGGTGGGAGGGGTAGGGCATGGACCATCTTGTTTGTACAGCATCTGGCACAATAGGGCTCTGAGATGCTACTGTGATACAAAGAATAAATGAAATATACTAAAATAATTAAGATGGCTGACTTCTGGGGGTGGGTACAGAGGGGCCTGGGATTGCTGGAGATTTGTGAAGGGGAGAGGCTGGTGCAATAGGCTGCAAGATGAGGAAATCTAACCTTCTGCAGCAGCTGCCTCCTGTTGGCTGCTTCTTCCAGGCTGTGATCCAGCATCGGGATCAGCGAGCGGGGAGGCAGAGAGGCCACCTGTTCCATGGGCCCCGCAGCAGCCCCACAAGGCAGAAGGCACAACTGCAGGCAAACTATCTTCCCACCGCCAGGTCCGTTGAGAGAAATTTGGTGCCCCCTCATGTTTGCTGGGGCCCCACCCCCTCCCATTTCACTTTATTTACACAGCCGATACAGATGTTTTTTGGGGGGGGGGGGGGGGGGGGCTGAGGTTCGGGCTCCAGGACAATTGTCACCCATTTTCCGCTCCTGGAGAATTTCACAAAGGCCATCACACTGCTCTCTGTGGGGGGAACAGTCAGTGACTCCCAGCTTGGACTAGATGCTAACTGATGGCCCTCAGTCAAGTGAAAGGCTCTTGCTCCCGTTACTGAGAATCTCAGCCCTCCTGTCTGGCTGCTTTACACAGACCGTGCTTGCTATTGTGAGTGTCTGAGCCACTTGTAGCCTGTCCATGCCTCCTGCATAACTGGGGATACCAGAGGTAAAAGGAACTGGCTTTCTGCTGAGTCATAGACCCAAGGGGGAAAAAATTATATATATATATGGGGTGGGTGGGTTGCTTTTTTATATATATATGGGGTGGGTTGTATACAAATAAAAGCAACCCACCCACTACAAAAAATATTTAAGCTGCTCTGACTTTCCAATTACACTGATGCAATGTAAGCCTCTTTTTTCAAAAGCGAGGTTTAGAATCATACAAAATGCATTAGCAGCACTAATGCAAAAGATCTGGATCTAACCATGCCAAAAGGCCAGTCTCCGTAATACAGTCCTAATGAGGCACAGAACGGTGCAGGAAAGTTATGTGCACAGGGAGGCAAGGGATAGTGTGGGTGCTTATTTCAGACCCATCCATTATCAATGAGAAATAAAGGTTTGTGACCATCTAGCCCAAAGCACTGGAAATAAATCGGTACTTTGGCATGCTCCCTAACAATACCCTCCAGGACAAATCCAGCTCTGACATCAAGGCCCAGGGGCCGGCGTGGGTGTGCGCAATCATACTGGGGCGCAGAAGACATTCTCTTCTCCCCCAAGTTGCCAGGGAAATTTCCTCACTCTGAGTCTATCTACTCTCTGTTCCTGGCTCTAAACATTCACTGTCCACCTAGTCAGGGAATAGATCTTTCCGCTCCTCTCTTCCTCTCTCTGTTTTCCAGGCCACGGAGTGGCAGCAGGGCTACCCCATGATCAAAACATCAGTCCTAAGGTTGCGATAGCCCCCCCCTATAATTGCCTCCATGGTGCATGGGATGACAGCTAGTAGATCAGCACTGTGGTGAATCCATCTGTCCTCCATTCTCTGCTTCCAATCCCCAACTTACCCCTATACCAAACATCAGGAAGGAGCCCCCATGGCACACAGGGCTCCCTAAATCTTCACCCCCACCCCCTTCCATTGCAATAGCACAGCATCATCCCACGGCAGGATGGGTCCTTGATGGCTTTGGGGTGGGGGGGAATAGGCAGAACATAACCCTTCAGAGAACAATAAATCCACTAGCCGCCGCAGGGCACTGTCCCCAGTTTCTATTTAAGAGCCCGATTCTGCACTAGTGATATCAGTGGGAGTTTTAACACTGGCTCCAGTGGGCCAGGCTACATTACAACAAAAACGGCCGTTGCACCTGCACAGACCTAGGGTGAAACCCTTGCCCTGCTGAAGTCAATGGCAGGTGAGGCGTGGCCCTATCTGCCCTGTGCCTTAGAGAATGGCAGTGACTCCGGGTCCTACCAGAGTGTCCCAAGCAAATGAGAATTCTTCCACACCCAACAGCTGACTGACTACACCAATCTAAGCTGCCACATTAAACCCACAGACTCTAGGGACTGTTAGGGGGATGGGCTATGTATAAAAATCAATGTTAGAACATAAAAAGAACCTCATGCAGCTGTCTCGGACTGAAGTACCCTCTTACCCAAATCATGGACCCTGTATGTCGTTTTCCACTGGTCTGTTTAGCCAAATACTTTTGATGCTCCTGAAATGATCTGTGTAAATCTGATATTCATTAAATGAAATCCCAGGCCTGGTGAGCCCCCCGCATCCCATCTGAAATATTCTTTTATCATCTGATGTTCAGGTGTTTCCCCTTTTACAACCCTGCCTTGAGGAAACGAACAGTATCAGCAATTTCTGACAATACCTCACCTTTTTTATGCAATAAAAGGAGATTTTTCTGCTTTTATTTAAAAAAAAATGGAAAATGGGGTGATTTATTGATCAACATTTGGACCAACCTCTTTGTCGGGGGAATTTTTACAGTGTTCCATTCCTCTTAAAACCTGGCTAATCAAAAGAATTCTCTGACTGAGATGTAACGTTTCCCCAGCCTCAGAAAATCCCCACTGAATTTTTAACAGGATTTAAAAAAAAAAAAAAAAAAAGTGCTTTCCCCCTTTGGCCGGGGACATTTGCTCAGAATAGTGTGCTTTTATGCTTTGAAGGAGATTGGGAAGCTGTGAGGTTACAAAGCAAAGAAATGCGTTGATCTGAGGATGCAAACTGAATCCATGTAAACTCCTATAGGTTTACAGGATAGCTTTCTGCACAGTATTGAAGAGGTCTCAGTAATAGGGGAGAGGTGCATCTGACTGCAAAACATTCTGCTCTGGTGTGTGGACACACACATTAAAAGAGGGGAATCAAAGGCAGCATCCCCATCTTTATACCATCTACTCTTTTTTCCCTGGCTCTAAGTATTCACTGCCACCCAGCCCAGGGAATGGATCTCCCCCCTCATTCATCAGCTATATGTTTCTCCATGATATGCATTACCATTTGCTAGATGCTCTGATATGTTCTTCACCTTGACCCAGATTCTCCCTTACTCTCCTACTGTAGCAGCAGTGTAAAATGGGCACATAGAAGGGTTAAAAAGCCCTCAGAGAACACCTCCCATCGTAGGAGAACAGCCAATATGATTGTACTACACTAGCTCTCCTTCATGTCTCAGCAGGTGTGCGGATGTCGGGAGGTGGGGGAAGGACAGGATCAGAAGGGTGCATGGCTAAGTGCACCAACCGAGTGGCCCATAGGAGGCCATTATAAAGAGGTGCCATTTAGAGTAGCATGGGGGTTCCCTGCATAGCCCAGAATGAGGGATGCCCAAAGGTGGCTTCAAGCCACTTTGATGCCTAATGTCCTCCCATTCCTGAGCCGATATACGGGATGGAACACATGGAATCTGGGCCCTTGCTGAAGTTTTGAGACCCGTGTGTGTCTCACTACTCTACATGTCAAGGATTGTAACAAATTACTGTACACAGTACAGTCAGTATGGATGGGCAGAGTCCCAACCCCACAAGTAACACACACACACACACACAGCTGATGCTCCCAAATGACTCTGGTTCTTGGAACAGTTCTCTTCGTAGGAACGGAGGACAAAGGACGGGAAATGACCTCCTGGCTCATCGAGTCCAGCCCCTCCTATACAGGCAACCTCACCATTGGACTGTAAGCTCTTTGGAGCAGGGACTGCCTTTTTGTTCTGTGTTTGTATCGCACCTAGCGCAATGGAGCCCTCATCCAAGGCACTACAATAATACGAATAAATAATAATAATATGATCCCATTCATAAATGTATCTAGCTCCATCTCATTCTTAAGAGCACCGATACCAACACTGATGGGTCAGGATTTTGGAAAAACGCGTTCAGTTTTTTTGGTTGACATTTTGCTTTTAGTCAGGGGTCCATGCTGGGAGGGTGAGAAAGGTAGCTGATGGATCTGAGAAGTTCCAGGAATGCATCTTGGTGAAACGTGGGCAAGGTCTGTCAAATTAAGGGGAGTTTGTGGGGATGGTTGTTCTTTAGCTAGAGTTACCCGAAGAAATGTGAAGGCAGGATAAAAACCACAGAGGGAGCATTTAAAAAAAAAATCTGCTGCAAAAATTAGTAAATATTTTTTCTGGGGCAGAAAAGAAAAATCATGGAGAAAATTCAATTGTCTGAAGAGGTATTGGGCCAAATTTAGAGATCAAATTCAGTCATTTAAGTGTGAAAAAGCAAATTTCAATCCCATTTTGTATGCACATTCAATGCAGCCTTAACTCTGGAGTCACCCCTGATGCCTCTACACCCACATGCAAACACAGTGTGGGCCCGCTTGTGCCCTGCTGCGCCAGGACCATGCGAGAGAGCGGGGATGGTGCAAGGAACCTCCCCTGTGCAGCAGCCCAGGGCAGTTAAAACACCTTGCACTTCTGAGGTTTGCACTCCTAGAATGGGAGAGACACTAAAGATTAGAGCAGAGGACAGAGCATGTCCCTCCCCCTGCCCATTCCATGCCAGCCAGCAGAGCTGACTGGGCTTCCAAAAGAAGCTACTACAGGCTTTACCTCCTGAAGGAGTGTAGCGGGGGCACGCTGCCCTTGCATGCTGGGGGACACCAAGAAGCATCCCCCCCACCCTAGAGGTAGAATTCCCCTGGAGCTCCCCCCATTGAGCAGTGCAGCTGTACAAGTCACTCCCTAAAAGCCCTTTGGGGGTGATTTCAAAGGCAATTAGGCACCTAATGAGAAAAATCAGTGCGAGTTAGGCACTTGCCTAACATTGATGCATTTGAAAAATCTTCCCTTTCATGCACTCAGATTCCATTCGAGTGACCCTTCTCTTGTCCACTTTCCCTCCTAAACGCCTCTCAGCAAAAGAACTTGCCGAGCCTTGTATCCCTCGAAGAAACACGGCTTAAAAATATATAACCCAAAGCACTAATCCATGCATTACAATTACATTCCAGGCCAGATTAAAAATTCATCGCTGTCCCTCATTATTTTCCTCCATTGAAAGCTTTCCCCCAATTTGTGGGGGGGGGGGGGAGAAGAGCTGGAGGGGAGAAATCAGGGTTAAGACTTTTCCAGTCAGTCATGTTAATTTCCTTCCCTGTTCTAGACAACTAATGAGATCTGCGTAGGCGAATGTCTCCTGCACCGTGTCAGAACTACCCTCACATGGATTGAGGCATGTGACTGGAGTACCACTGTGTGTGTGCGTGTGTGTGTGTGTGCTCTCAGACTGAGTAGTGGGGCTCGCCGCTGATGAAGCACAGCAAATCCCTTCTTGCTTAAAGGTTAAATCAATGCATTATCCTCTTTATTAGCCATTTGCATGCTGGAATATTTGTGCAGAAAGCAAGTGGGTCTGTCTCTTCCCCTTTGATTGGTTTGGTTGTCTTAGAAATGAGCTTGACAGAGTTCAGCCTTTAACCCTCTCTTTGTTCAGGAGATGCTCAAGAAAAGAAAGGGGATGGAAAAAGCATGTTGCAATCTTCATTGTCCATGGGGACAGGGTGTTAGGAGGCCATTGTGGAAAGGATTTAGGAGTGAGGTTAGAGTTTGTTGAAATGAGGAATTTAAAGCACTGGGTTAAGCCAGGTGCCGTGCGAAATATCCGCAAGCTCCCCAGCTTCCCCACAAAGCTGCACCCCAACGCTGACCTGCATCTCTTCCTGCTTGGACAGCATGGGAAGATTACCCAGCTCCTGAGCAGCCAGTGTGAAATGAGTGTGGCAGGTCTCAGGCCTTTCCCTGGTGGACAAACATCCATGTCACAAAGGGACATTGTCAGAAAACAGGCTGACGTGTGAATAGTGGCAAGGTGGTGTAGCCGATAGGGCATGGGAGTGGCACTGACGAAGCCTAGGTTCTACTCCAGTTGTGCTTACTGAGTTACCTCAGGCAAATCTCTTCACCGGTCTATGCCTTTCCTGTCCCATCTTTTGGATGTAGGCTCTTTCGGATAAGCACTGTCTCTTCCTATCTGTTTGTGCAGCGCCTAGCGCAATGGGGCTGCAATCTCTGCTGGGCCCTCTAGGCACTTCTGTAATAAAAATACTCAATAGAATAGGCAGGGGGATTAATCCGTCTGGTCTCCAGTAGAGGCAACGTCTCCCATTCAGGGATGAGGGGCTTAACGGGGGAAGGTTGTATTGATTCTGCCTCAAGTTAGAGAACCTGTTCTGAGATGAAGGAGAGGCGGTCAGGCCTGGCCTTCTGGCATCTTTCACCTGCCTGAAATTCACACAAGCTCCCAGAGAAACAGAAGCAGAGGCAAACCAGCAGCCAAGGGGTAGTTCTTTTAACGTGCCCCAACAGGGAGTAGGAGGAGACCAGCCTCCTTATTTCCACTCAGTCATAAATCAGACGTGAGCTCCCAGAGGCATGTGTACATTAACTAAAGCTGGGCGGGACTTTTCAGTCAACATTTTTTTTTTTTTTGATTGAAAACGTGGTTTCCACAAAATCAGAATTTTCTGCAGAAAACTTTCGATTTTGCCAGCATTATTTGATTTTTTCCATCAGGAAAATCAAAACAGAATATTTCTTTCGGGTGAGGTCGAACTGAATCAAAATGGTGAGTTTTGGGTCAGTTTGACATTAATCTCTGTCCCCCGCCCCCAAGCTGCCATGATGCCTCATTTTTCCACACCTCCACTCTCCTCAATGGGCCAGATTCCCTGGCTGGACTACATTTCCCATGATGCTCACCTGAGGTTGAATCACCGTGGTGCATCATGGAAGTCACACATCCACAGTGCATCAGGAGAGTCAGAGTTCATCCGGGGAGCCCAATCCATAAACCGGGCTCACAACGCACCTGAACTACAATTCCCAGGAAGCACCATGACAGTGCCGGGAAACACAGACTACTGTAGAACTGACATTAAATGGAATATTTCAATTTGGAAATGAAGAAATGAAACTTTTTGACATTTCCTAATAAAAATCTGTTGCAACTTCCTGTTCCTTGAAAAACTTTGGTATTTCCTCTTTGCATCCCAATTTGGGACCAAAACAAATGTAAAAATATTGAAAGGTCCATGGGATGGAAATTCTGATTTTTACCTAGCTCCACCATAGGGTCTCAATGAGCTCTTTGTAGACTAAATCCTGGTCACTTTAGTTATGCAATTTACCCCCAGCTGTCCAAGCAATCCCTTCTTCTCTCCTTTGATCTAATTTCTCCCTGAGTCATGTCCTGTCTAAGCCAGAGTGCAGCCCCTAGGAGAGGGGATGGTTTCCAAGACCGTCAAAAAAAAAAAAAAAAAAAAAAATGATTGCCACTGGTTTAAGTGTCTAAATTTGACTTTAGGAGCTTATCTGTAGGAATCCATTTTAGAAAACCTAAAACAAGGACTCCACCTCAAGGCGCTCACCATCTTGGTTACATACCATGCAACATGACATAGCCCAGGGATAAATTTGTTTATGCAAGGGAAAGGAGGGAGAGGTTCAATGGAAGTGTGAGGACTTAAAATCCAAGGGGTCAAAAGGAGTCTGAGAACACTTTGGATAAGCAAAATTGTGAGTAGTTATCCAATATGAACTGAAGACCTGCATTTGTTGAGATCCATTCACTACTTCAGCAAACCAAGTGCAGTATTAAAAGCAAGAGTTAAAATCTTACATTCAGTTATCTGAGAAACAGGACCCCCGACACAAATCCATTTGCTCAAAGCAGAAAGCGCCAGTGAATGCATCAGCTAAAAATAAGCTCATTTCCTACAGCAAAACCTCATACCTGCTGCTGGAAACCTGAATCATAATGTCAGCAAGATATCAGTCTCACAAAACAAACAGAACCTTTGGCATTTGAAAACTAGTTGGAGATAAGTGGGTGGATCCCAATGGATTACATAGACAATCCTGGATCAGCCAGAAATGAACATCCAAGTGGCAAACGTAGAGAAAACATAAAAGGGCCAGATCCTCAGCCAGTCTAAATCAGTGTCACTCCACTGGTGTCTGAGGAACAATGATGGTTTACATCAGTTGGCCTGAAGTTCTCCGTAAGGAGACTGACTGCATTTAATTCCAGTCCTGGTGAAAATAGCAGCAAGGGTTTTAGTCAACACGTGGTGATAAGTGATCTCCTCTCCTGATCTACCGCCCTGCGTTTGGTGGAGATGAGATAATTACATAGTACATCCTCTCAGAGAGCAACAGAGTTTCATCCTACCTGGACTCTCCCCTGGCTATGCTTAGAAGGGCTTCTTACAACAAAGGAGCTAGTACTTAACTGGTACCGAATTTGAATGTACTATTATTTGTGAGACAAGGTATCAAGTGCTCTACTAAAATCTCAGCACATTCCCAATTACAGTTACTCTCTTCCTTTCATCCATCCACTCTGTAATTACATCACATGAAAGCAATCAAGTTTTCCTGGCAAGATTTATTCTCTGCAAACTTATGTGGTTTTATCCTCCTGGGGTCCAATCCTGAAACATTTTCTCAGGTCTGTCTAAGGTACCATTACTGTAGCACCTTGCAATCTTTACTCTCACACGCCCCTGTGAGATTAGACGGTGCTATTATCCCCATTGACAAATGGGAAACTGAGGCACAGTGTAAGTGACTTGCCCAAGTTCAAAGGCAGTCTGTGGCAGAGCAGGGAATTAAATCCAGGTCTCTCGAGTCAAAGGCTAGGGCGTCATTTGGGCGACTGAACCCATGGGAGCACTCATGTGAGCAGGGGTTGTAGGATCAAATCCTAAATAGCTGGGGCTGGATTGTGTCTTTAAGACATGGTTTTGTCCTGGGTGGAGTGGCAGGGAGCACCACAACGCTTTCTTCCTAAGGCTAGGTCTACACTACAGCGGACTTCCGACCTAAGATACGCAACTTCAGCTACGTGAATACCGTAGCTGAAGTTGCGTATTTTAGGTCGGCTTACCTGGCGGTGAGGACGAGGGAAAGTCGACCGCTGCCGCGCTGCCGCCGACTCCGCTACCGCCTCTTGTCGAGGTGGATTTCCGGAGTCGACGGTAGAGCCATCAGGGATCGATTTTACCGCGTCCTCACGAGACGCGGTAAGTCGATCCCCGATAAACCGATTGCTACCCGCCGGATCGGCGGGTAGTGAAGACGTAGCCTAAGAGAGGCACAATACCTTCCCAATCTCCCCGCTGTGCAAGGGGAATGCCAGACTGCCACATGCCTTTATGGGAATTAGCTTCCTCCTCCCTGTGCACCGATCCCTTCACAAACTTGTCTACTTCCTACTCCATTTCGACCCCTTTGAGGCACTATGCACCATGGGGGGGAATATGGAGTGAGAAGTGCCTGCAATTTTATACCTGCCACGCTAGGGTGTGATGTGGGGGAGGCTCCATGTGCCTTCCTGCCCCACTTCACAGCCATGTAAGGGCCAAACACAACCAGAGGCAAGCTATTTTTTTACCTTCATATTAGTCGCATTATTTCTCTGGGAACAGAAATCAGACTCCCAGCGCAGTAATTGCCAGGAGAGCCCTTTTTTCCTTTTGGGAAGATCGGTACCCCCTTTGCTTTTCTCCTTTCACCTGGTACTGTGCTAGATGTCCATGCTGTTTCAAAAATAATTGAACCAATGGCTCAGAGTAAGTTTTTGAGCTAATTAAATTAATACCCTAGGATGCATATCACACACACTGGCCTATTTGTGCATGTTCACATCTTGCAAGCATTCTCTACCCTGCTCTCTCTCAATAGTTATTTTTACAGGGTTCTTCTTAGTCCTCAACTACTTTTGAGTCCTGTTAACGTCCTCCCACCTTTTGAATGGCCAGGTGCTTTGAGTAGCATGAAACATTGGAAAGACAGCACAACAGAGATGATGATCCATCGCTTTAATCTGATGTACTGGCTTTCTATGTTTTTTCCAAGGACAATGGTACGTAGATTTAAACAGAATGAGGGGCAAAAGTAAGAGAGATACCCAAATCAATGGGAGAGAGGAGTAGGAAGAGGACAGAGTTTGGGACTTGTAAGACTCCCTGGGCAGCAGCTTCACCTGCCTGCTTTGTGGGCAGTTGCACGTTTTATTCTTGTCTCGGCGGGATTAATTACATGACAGGCAGAATTCAAGGAGTATGATGTCAAGACTAAAGCACAGAGAGTCCTGTGGCACCTTTAAGACTAACAGATGTATTGGAGCATAAGCTTTCGTGGGTGAATGCCCACTTCGTTGGATGCATGTAATGGAAATTTCCAGGGGCAGGTATAAATATGCTGGCAAGAATCAGTCTGGAGATAACGAGGTTAGTTCAATCAGTTTCACCTCCCTTGGTGTTCACACTTCAACTGCTAGCAGAGGACCTCACCCTCCCTGATTGAACTAACCTCGTTATCTCCAGACTGATTCTTGCCAGCATATTTATACCTGCCCCTGGAAATTTCCATTACATGCATCCGACGAAGTGGGCATTCACCCACGAAAGCTTATGCTCCAATACATCTGTTAGTCTTAAAGGTGCCACAGGACTCTGTTGCTTTTTACAGATCCAGACTAACACGACTACCCCTCTGATACTTGATGTCAAGACTTTTAGCTTTAGCAAGACTTGCCTGAGTCAACAAAACTGAGCTGAAAGATGGTGTGTGTTAAATAGCATGTTCAGTAACTGCTTGTAAAACCAGCACAACAGTAATATACACAATTCCCTTAAGGGCTGTAAGATCTCGGATTCTCCTCAGGAGTATGGGTCAGCATTACATTCTAGCATCTGGTATGCTCCATCACTTGGTATCACGTTGCACTTAAATAGATCGGGCATGTAATGTGAATGGATCTGAGTAAGGGAGAGAAGTTTCCTATGTCATTAGTTCATTATATCATTATTATTCAATCTGGAAACGCTGGGCCAAATTCACCACAGGACACTGCTTTAGTGAAGCCATTTTCAGCACCACTGTAGCTGCCTGCTAACAGAGTCAGGAGGCAGGAATGGAGCTGTGTGAATAACAGATTTTTTGGGGTCAGTGGCAATTCCCAAAAATAATCAGACAAATTGTTTTGGGTCGAACCAAATTCAATTTTTTCAAAATTTCTGGCATATTGAAGAGTTGAAAGAAAAATGTCACTGCTGCTCGAATGCAATGTATTCTTATGACAAAAATCAAAACATCTCATTTCAATTTTGACCATTTTTCCATATTTTTGATTTTTAAAAACTAAAATGTAAAGGGCATTTTAAAACAAAAAATGAATTGCTACCCAAAAAGAATCAAAATATTTAAATTCAGATTTTCTTTTTACCCCAAACAATTCAGCAAAACTGACAAAATTTGCAAAACATTTCAGAATTGCAGCATCTGGGTTTTTCCACTGAAAAATAGTTTTGGCTGAAAAAATGTCACCCATCTTTAGGAGACTAACAAGGATCTGAATGTAGATTTGCTTGATGAAGAGTACATCTACACTGCTGCATGCCTCTTTTACATGTATAGCTGCCTTCCCCCCCCCCCCCCCGCACAGGTATAAATAGCAGCGTAGAATCATAGAATATCAGGGCTGGAAGGGACCTCAGAAGGTCATCTAGTCCAACTGCCTGCTCAAAGCAGGCCCAATCCCCAACTATATTTTTTGCCCCAGATCCCTAAATGGCTCCCTCAAGGATTGAGCTCACAGCCCTGGGTTTAGGAGGCCAATGCTCAAACCACTGCGCTATCCCCATGAGGCCTGGCTAAGATTAATAGAGCAAAGACACACCGGAAGGGTAGGGGTATAAACCGGAGTACACACCCTAAATGGCTCTCTACTCATTGCTATTCTGAGCAGTGTTGTGTCCCACTGCCTCCCTGGTGCCAGAGCATTTCCCGGCTGCCTTCTCATTTCCTGAGCCTTTCACTGACATACAGCCACACACTGCAGTGTGGTTTTCCCTGCAGTGTGTAGCTACATGTACACTACATGCCGCTGACAGCGGTGGGGAGTGTAGATGTAGCCTAAACGGAAAACCCTTTCTCCTGATCCCATGTATGTAAACATCCACAGTGACCATACAGTTGCTGATGTTGGGGGGTCTGTGTTGTGTAACAGCAGAACCCCTCCTCCCCCCCGATGCATTGGGCCATATACACTGCTGGTGTAACTTACTGAAGTCACTGACCTTGATCGCTGGGCTGGATTAGACATGGGGCAAATATGTTAATAAGGCACACACTCAGAAGACAGATCTTCAATCCCATGTTAAGGGGGCACTTGCAATTATCCACAGACAGTTTACTTTCACAGATAATTGGCCGCTTGCGTATCTCTATTTGCCATGGCAAAAGCTGATTTAAACTGCTATGTGAAGCATTAATTAACAGTAATTTTGCCTTCATTCAAGCTCAAAGAGAACAGCCAGTGAAGCATTCACACATTGAACGGGGCTTTTGGAAAGGAGTCTGCTAGCGTCCCTTTTATCAAACGCACCTCACTGACACTGACCTTGATAGCTCTGGCGGCTGCACTGATATCTTTCCCCCACATTCTCTGTCTTAAGATTTCTTCCCAGTATGGAAATACGTGGCTGTACTCAGCTCCTGCAGTACATCACTTTGCTTTCGCTGTTTATTGTTGCTCCTGGGTTTTCTTTAACCAGCGGTTGAACACCAGGGTTTCCTGTGTACTTTGGCTATGCTGCTGACCAGTAGCTATTCTGAATTAGGGAATATATGCTAACATTAGCCCATACTGTATACACATTGGCCTGAGTTCTCCTTTACCTTTAGGCCACATTACACCTCTCTGGCCTCAGAATGGATGTAAATTGCATTTCTGCCTGCTTGAAAGCCCCTTTACACTGCCAAAGTGGTGTAAAGAGGCCTTAGGGTAAATGAGGATGAGACCAATTACATATAGAGACATTATATACTATATGCATTTGTGTATGATGGACATATTGGAGACGGATTTAGGGATAGACCCCAACTGATCTTCCTCATGGGTATTCTGATTCAGGGCACCAGAACTGGGCCCACGCCCTGAAGTGTTGGCTCTAACCCAAGTTAGAAGCCAGAGGTAAGTCCCTGGTCTAAAGTTTCAGGGCAACTGAGGACTTCACCAGGCAGTAAGATAGGCAGATGGCCAAGATTCAGAAAAGACATTGGACGTTTATGTGGATGTCAAGAATTCCCAAAGTTATCATAATGATAACAACATTTTGTGGAAGGGCTGTTCAAACTCATGTTTTAGGGCAGGGGTCGGCAACCTTTCAGAAGTGGTGTGCTGAGTCTTCATTTATTCATTCTAATTTAAGATTTTGCATGCCAGTAATACATTTTAATGTTTTTAGAAGGTCTCTTTCTATAAGTCTATAATATATAACTAAACTACTGTTGTATGTAAAGTAAATAAGGTTTTTAAAAAGTTTAAGAAGCTTCATTTAAAATTAAATTAAAAAGCAGAGGCCCCCGGACTGGTGGCCAGGACCCGGGCAGTGAGAGTACCACTGAAAATCAGCTTGCGTGCCGCCTTCGGCACGCGTGCCATAGGTTGCCTACCCCTGTTTTAGGGCATTATCCAATCTCTAGCTATTAGAGATCAGGATGAGACTTTACATAAGGGTCAGATTATCCCATCTTTGTCTACCATGGGGTCTGACACCTTCCTCTGAAGCATCTGGTACAACTCATTACAACACACTGGACTACACAAATCTGACCTGGTATGGCAACCCCTATGTTATGCTGATTGCTAGCCCCGAGCCCTAGGGAAACATAAAGCTGCAGCAGGGCTGGGAAAAATAACATACAGGGATGGAGAACCAAAACTTTTGTGAAATGCAGGATTCATAAAATAGGGGGAAATGCACAAAACCCCAGTGTCCTAGGGTGATCGGATGTCTCAATATTAGGGACTTTGTCTTATAGAGGCAACTGTACCCCTGCACCCCCCCAAAAAAAGTGTCCTGATTTTTCACATTTCCTGTCTGATCATCCTACCATTGTTCACCTGGGGGACATGGAGGTATTTTGCATGAACACACAGTTTTGTAGAGCGCAGTGAATCACAGTTTGCATCTTCACCATATTTTCTAAAAATAAATGAGATCTTGTACACAGGGAGAGCCATTGTGGCCAAAGCTTTCAAACTGTGGGCGGCTCAAACTCAGGCATCTAAATCCATGTTTTGGTATTTATATTTTCAGAGGTGCCCAGTGTCAGGGCTTCTCCCGCTCACATGACGCTGTCCACACCAGCGCTTAGATTGGTGTAAATTACATCGGTTAGGGAAGGGGCTTTTCCACACCCCGAGCGACTTATGTTACACCAAAGGAAGCGCTACTGTGTACAAGCCCTCAGCAGGAGCTGCCCATGTAAAGTGGTAAGAATCAGGCTCTATGGTTAACTACTGTGGCAAGGCACCTCCTCTGTCTAGCCGGACTTTGCACTTCCCCCTCTGGTGGTGGCTGGATCTGGGGTAAATCAGCCTCCCCCTCAACAGTGTTTGTCTTCCCCCTCTGGGTTTACTTGAGGGTATTTTTGAGGTAGGCCTCGGGGCAGGCCCAAGGAGTGCTCCTCCACCAAACAAATGTACAAACCCCAAAACAAAGTGGGTTACCTTTCCCTGCCGCCTCGGGGTGGAACTGTTGTCCTGTTGTTGGCCCCAGAGGGTCAGTCCTTCCCCTAAACCGGCACTCAGTTTTAGTTGTTTCCCGGGGTGGGGGAAGCAGGTTGTCTCTCCTCTCTTTAGAGGAGGGGTTTTAAATGGTCTCAGGCAGCCCTTAATTTGACTCAGGTGTCCCTACTTGACCTGAGGTAAACCCTTCTCAGCTTGTAGGGAAAAGGGCCTTTATCATTCTAGGCCTAACATACCTGCCTTCCCCCACCCTCTTGCAACCCTCATGTCCCACCTTGATACTAAGCCATGGGACTATTGCCATCTGTTGAAGGTGAGGAACTCCGGTGGACCAGTCTCTATTCCACCATGGTCTCATGGTCTGCTGGGGATATTCGTTGGCAGCTCCCTCATGGAGCCGTGAGCATGGGTGTCTACCTGGGGCAGTTCACCACTATCCCCAATGCCTGTTCCTTGGGCAGCATGAGGGAGACCCTGGTGCACACTTATCTGCCAGGCTGCAGCCCCTTTTCTGGCTCTTCCTGAACCTACATTTACAGTATCTGGGCAGAGTTCCTCTAGGCCATGTCCGCTGGCTCCCTTGACACCTTTGAGGAGCAGTGGGCACTGTCCGGGTTTCTCTGCTAGGTGTCCCCTTCAGATTCCCTAATTTTGACCCTTTGACCCTCACACCTGTCCTTGTTTTTTTCCTTTGTTGTCCCCCATACTCGTGTGTCCCGGGCTCAGTATCTCCTCCCCTTAGGCAGGAGGAGGGGCCTTTAACTGTGGGCAGGCTTGCGCCCGCCCACTTCCTGGCACTCAACAGGCCCCACCCTCTTGCAGCCGTCAGCCTGACTTTGTTGTACTACCTACATGTGGATTTGGGCTTAAAGACTTTAGGCCTCCTGAGCTTCCATTTCAGAGATGGCAGCTCCCACTGAAGCTCAGCACCGCTGAAAACCAGGCCACTTAGTTAGGTCCCAAACATAGATTTAGAGGCCTAACTTGGGCCACCCACAGTTTGAAAAATTTGGCCTAGGCAAAAAACCCCTGCTGTCTCTAATATTATTCATCTTCCTGTTAGTTCAATGGCTCTACCGAGCAGCGGGGGCAAAGATCACACAATCCATTTTCTGATCAGCTTTGCACGAGCCTTTCAATCAACTTCCTTCCAATCCTGCTACGCTATTCCTTTCATGCTTACCCCGGCGCCCATTGTTTATTGCTAAAGATTACGGGGGGATAAGACCAGGCTGCAGTGCAATTTGGTTGCATGTAAAAAATCAAATGAACAAACAGATCCAAAGAAAGAGAGAGAAAAATACTGCGCTCCAAAAAGCTGGAAGACTTAACAGACGGTGTAGGGCAGGAGGTGATTTCTTTCCTTGCTGGTTTATTCTTGGGCTTTCGGGGGTGCTTTAGATAGGTTATGATCCAATACGCACTGGACTTGGATTAAATTGATTTCATTTCCCTCTATTTATAAGATGGCAAAAGATCAGGGAGCTATTGGCTCATGGAGCTAGGAAAAAGTACTACTTGGTACTTTGCTTGCTGGATACACCCCATTGAGTCTAACTAATTCTCTCAAAGGCTGTGCTAATGCTTTCCATCTAGAGGGAATTAGAATGGCCTGGCTCAAACTTCATACCCTCCTGGCCTATAAAGGCATTTGCCATTGCATATAAATTGCTACAAGATTCATCCTTTTCATTTGACCTTGGCTTCCTCATGTTAGCTTCTATTTTTCAGTCATTCCAGTGGAAGGCTGCTTAACGCTGGACTCCAACTACGTTCCTGACGTTCAGCTGGGCCACCCCACTGTGAATGCAATGCCGATGTTTCCTTTGAGCCATTTCATGTGGAGATACAGCTGTCTGGAGTTGTCCCTCTTAGCTCGGGTCACCTCTGGCTTTCGTGGACTCAGATCGATGACTTCAGCTCTCCAAAGTTTGCTCACCATTTAGGATTCATGTTCACCTGAGAACTCCCAGTCAGCCTCTAAGCAAACGCAGTAACTTAAAGATCCTTCTCCTGAAGCACGCCTGGGCTCCCCCTTCTGCTCTTGGAAGGAAGTTGAGAAGTGGCCGAGTATCTCCCCTTGATGAAGGAAGGATGTGGTTTGACTGCTTCATTTGCCTCTTTTGGGACCTTCTTTTCAGACCTTCTTTTCCTCCTTTAGTTACTTGCCACGATCTGAATTCAGGCTTCTGTTTTTCTGATCTCATCTCCTGTTGCCAGAGGAGCACAGACACTTCAGCTTGACTCTTGGGGGGACAAAGGTACTTTTCTCTTCACCTTTATCATAGTCTTTAACGGTTTGATTTGTTGTCCTCTTTGGGGGAAAACATCCCCCAGGACTTGGAAATGAGGGTGTGGTCCAGGGAGTCAGGATACCTGGATTCTGTTCAGAACTCTGCCACTGATCTGCTGCCACATCACCGCCCAGTGTCTCATGTTCACCGGCTGTAAAACTGGAGCAACACAGACCTGCCTCTCACGGGGTGCTGCAAAGCTTAACTTCTTGATGTTCCCAAAACACTTTGGTACCCGCTGAGGGAAGGTGCTCTACAAGTGCAAAGGATTATTAATTCTTATGACTATTCTCTCTTCAGGTGTTTCATAGACTTCCCATCCTGCTAAATCTGAAGACTTTAAAAGCAACCTGTCATGGGGCACACCACCCACTGCTGTCTGGCACGTTTTCCTCACCCCTTTGGGGATTAGCTCAAGGTAGAGTCCCTCCTTCCTTCCGCAATTGCTTTCCCCCGTTTTGACTCGATCTGCTGCTCCGCTCTCTCCGGGATTTTCAGTTCTCTCCTCATGGCTTGGCAATCCGGCCAGGTCACTTAAGTTCTCCCCTTCCAGGGAATCACAGTCTTTCCTAACCCTGCTGTCTGCTTGGCGTCTCCCATGCCCTTAGCCACTACCCAGTAGCTGGACGGGAGGGAACATAGGCCTGCCCAGGGACCCTCTGAAACGCAGTCACCTGCTGTGTTCCTGTGCTTTGACTACTGCTGCACTTCCCTGAGCCACTTCCCCATAGCCACAGCATCCTAACTCAGTCCTGGAGCTCCTTCTCTACTGCCTAGGTCCCTGCCAGCACTGTTCTGTCCAAGGTACTACAGGGTTGCAGCCAACTAGGGACACAGTCTTCTCTCCTCAAGCTCCCAGCAGCCACTGACCCTGCTCTGCCCTGCAGTTCTTCTTATATGGGCCTACTGGGCCCGGATTGGCTGCTTCTCACAGCCTCCCTCCTACTGGTCGCTTCCCTGCGCAGCCTCCCTAGGCCTCTTAACCCCTTACTTGCCAAGTTGCCAGTGTGGGGCGGACACCCCATCGCGCGTGTTAAGCAGGCTGGTTTGCCTCACTCTGTCCCAAATCTCATCTGAGCTGTGTTTTCCTTACATATCTCAGAGTTCAGTGTGCACAGCAGGTCTCTGGTGGATATTTACTGCATTAAAAAAACCAGCCTATTATAGACTGTACTGATGAATTTTCTGCCACAGGTGAGTTGGAAATTCAGTTACCCAGAGTTTCCTTGCTGGTTGCATGACATGATGGGCAGATTTCCACAGAAGCAATGCATGAGTCAGGCAGAAGGGGAAAAAAATGTACAGCAAACCTTCCCTGCCATTATACACAACAGAGACTAAACTGCCACTGCAATTAATCATAAAGCTATCAGCACCTGGAGCAACTTCTCCAGAGAGCCATTTCAATTATGGAGGCAGATAATAAAACCAGTGAAAACACACAGGAACAATGTACTACAGATGAGTAAGGGAGCCTGCCTCGGACTAGCTGAGCACGTCAGCCCTTTTGTTGTTGTGAAATTTAGCAATCGGATTAATTTCATTACAAGCAAAAAGGTCTGACTAGAAAAGCAGCATGGTCTAGTGGGTAAAGCCACGGCGGAGCACTCAAAAGACCTGGGTGATATTTGCAGCTGTGACACCAACCTGCTGTATGACCTTGAGTGAGTCACTGCTGCTCTCTGTGCTGCTGTTTACCTTTCCACTTTTTGTCTATTTATTTAGATTGCTTAAGCACCTCGAGGAAGCGACTGTCTCTTACTGTGTGCACGTACAGCGCCTAGCACAATTGGACCTTGGTCTTTGTGGTGTTTATAGGTGCTAGCTACTGCAATGCAAATCCGTAGTAATAAAAGTCACACAATAACTTTTTGATACTCCTTTAATTATTTTTAATTATTTCCTAACAGCAACCATTCCACAGTGGCTAGTCACTTCGTTACACCTTTGGCTCCATTCGAATGCTTTGGCTTCTGTTCACGGATTTCAAAGTAATTAAGGGACATTAATGGATTAATTCTCACACTATTAGAAGTGAAACACAATTGTCCCACTTTTCCATCCAGGGGAAACCAAGGAACAGTTTGTGACTTGCTAAAGGCCACAGAAGAAGGTCGTTTCAGAGCAGGAATTAGAACTCGAGGGGTCCTGGTGCCCAGTCGAGTGTTCAGACCACTAGACCATCTTAAATTCTGTAAAGTGAGGCAGAAAGGAATCCTGACCCTGCACTGGGATCCACATGGGCAGATCCCTGAATCAAGGACCTACGCCCAGATCCTCAAAGGTATTTAAGTGCCTAACTCCCTTGATTTCAGTGGGAGTTAGGTACCTCAATACCTTTGAGGATCTACGGCCTGCAGGACCCTCCTGCCTGGCCCCTGAGCTCCTGGCCCGGGAGGCTCGGCCCCTCCCTTGCTGTTCCCCCTCCCCCGCAGCCTCAGCTCGCTCCGCCACCGGCGCAATGCTCTGGGCGGCGGGGTGGCGAGCTCCTGGGGCAGCGCAGCTGCAAAGACGGGGCCTGACCCGGTGCTCTGTGCTGCGCAGTGGCATGGCTGGCTCCAGCCGGGCGGCGTGGCGGTTGCGCTGCCAGCCACTGGTGCTCCAGGCAGCGCGGTAAAGGGGCAGGGAGCAGGGGGCGGGGGTTGATAGAGGCCAGGGGAGTTTGGGGTGGTGGTCAGGGGGCAGGGGTGTGGATAGGGATCGGGGCTGTCAGAGGGCGGGAAACAGGGAGGTTGAATGGGGGCAGGGGTCCCCAGGGGGCAGTCAGGAAGGAGAGAGGGGGTTGGATGGGGCGGCAGAGGGCAGTCAGGGCAGGGGTCCCGGGGGGGCAGTCAGGAAGGAGAGTGGGTGTTGGATGGGGCGGTGGAGGGCAGTCAGGAGCAGGGGTCCGGGGGGGCAGTCAGGAATGAGGGCAGGGATTGGATGGGGTGCCAGGGGACAATTGGGGCGGGGGTTCCGGGGGCTGTCAGGGGAGAGGGAACAGGGGGGGTTGGATGGGACAGGAGTCCCAGGGGGCTGTCAGGGGGTGAGAAGCAGGAGGGGTCGGATAGGGGGCAGGGGCCGGGCCACGCCTGACTGTTTGGGGAGGCACAGCCTCCCCTAACCGGCCTTCCATACAATTTCAGAAACCCGATGCGGCCCTCAGGCCAAAAAGTTTGCCCGCCCCGATCTAGGATCTGGTGACTGACGACCTCTCCACCAGACCCATTTACCGTCCAGACAGAGGTTTGGAATAAAGGAAGCATCATGCTTCCTTCCCCAAGTACTTAGCCCAGGCTGTTACTGGAGATGGTGGCAACACCTTGATACAAGCTTTATTCCAAAACCGTTTATTGGGTTAAAACTGGCCCCAGTGCCTGGGTAGCATTGGCCTGTAGCATAATTGGCTGTGCAGGCAGTTGCTATTCTTTATTCTCTCTGCTTATTAATTTGGTAATGCATAAGGACGGTTCTACTTCAAGCTATACTTACAAAACAGCGTGACAGCAATCAAATATTTAGGCTTGGGATGTGCATAATTTACACACTATGAAGCATTTACAAGCCAAACTGATTTCTCATGAATATATGCCTATACGCACAGGTAACTGTGTCTATACGTTTGGTTGCATTCAAAGATGTGTTTGGATTGTGCCTAGTTTGCCACACGAATCACATCACGCCACCTCCGTGATCCGTTCTCAGCATGATTTACCACCCCAGGTCATTGAATAGCACTGGGCCAAGAACCAATCCCTGTAGGATTCCACTGGAAAAACCCTCACTCATTGATGACACTTCGTTAGATCTATTTGTGTGTGTGCGCGTGTGCACACACACACGCACACACGGTCTATTGGAAGTTTCCCCTTTGACTTTAATGGCACAAAGACTGGGCACGATAAGGTTCAATATGACTGAGTTATTGCTCATTCACAGGGCCCTACCAAATTCACGGTCCATTTTGGTCAATTTCCCGGTCACGGGATTTAAAAAATAATAAATTTCATGTGTTTAGCCATTTAAATCTGAAATTTCACGGTGGTGTAATTGTAGGGATCCTGACCCAAAACGGAGTTGTGGGGGGATCGTAAGGTTATTGTCGGGCGGGGGGCGCTGTGGTACTTCTACCCTTCTGCGCTGCTGCTGGCGGCGGTGCTGCCTTCAGAGCTGGGCGGCTGGAGAGCGGCAGCTGTGGGCCGGGAGCCCAGCTCTGAAGGCAGCGCCACCACCAGCCGCAGCGCAGAAGTAAGTACGGCCTGGTATGGTATTGCCACCCTTACTTGTGCGCTGCTGCCTGCAGAGTTGGGCCCTCAGTCCGCAGCCGCCACTCTCCGACCACCCAGCTCTGAAGGCAGCAGCGCATAAGTAAGGGTGGCAATACCGCAACCCCCATAAAATAACCTTGCAACCCCCCTGCAACTCCCTTTTGGGTCAGGACCCCCAATTTGAGAAACGCTGGTCTCCTCCATGACATCTGTATAGCCTAGGGTAAAAACACACCAAAAAACAGATTTCATGGGGGGAAACCAGATGTCATGGTCCGTGACGCATTTTTCATGGCCATGAATTTAGTAGGGCCCTTCTCATTCAGTTTAACAGGAAATGCTCTCACTCTGCCAGGGTTTTGCTACATAGCTGCAAAGGAACATGATTCTAATCATAAACTGTATACAATACGAGAGGAGAAGTACTCATCTGTGAACTCTGAACCCACTCCCAATTCCCTATTATTATTGCTGGGAACACCCAGTCTCTGTCACTGGAAGAGCAAAGATGGCACTGAAGATATTGTTGAAAATTTACCAAGCAGCACTGTGTCCAGCAAAGGAATTAATACAACCATCCATTTGACTTCATATGTACTTTGTTTTAGTAAATCGTTGGGCCAATAACCTTGACAAGGCCAATGTATTTTCCTTATTGAATTCAACTAAAGCAATGTCTAGGGGATTCCCCAATGACCCTGAGTCCAACAGGGCCAATAGTTTCTGGTGGACCATCTTCCACAACTTCCACCAAATGGGTCGTAGAGTCTTAGGGATCTTTTCCCCCAGGTTGGTATCCACTTGATGGTAGCCTAGGTGGCTTTGTTCTGGCAATGCTAAGAACACCACTGGGAGGTCTTCGCTTTCTGTTCGGGACAGAATCATGGATTAAGAGTGCTTGTGGGCTGAGCTCAGGTTCTGGTGGAAAAGGCATTATGAGGAGACTCGCTTGGTCCTTCCAAGCCTTCAGTAGATTCATGTGGTACACCCTGCGTCTCTTTTCTCTTTGGATTTCATAATCAACTACCCTTGCCCTTTTTAAAACCTTGAATGATCCTTGCCACTTGGTTGACTTCAAGGTTGACAGCAACAATATACCCTAGCACTGGACTTAAATTTTCACACCCTGGCCCCTTTATTGTAGGTCCATTCCTGGTTCTACTGAGATTTCAGCAGGTTCTCTCTCAAGAAAGCCCGCCGTGTCTCCAAGTTTTCCTTCAAACAGAACATGTATTATACCATATTGATTGTTCCTGGGTCTGGCTCCTCCCATGTCTTGTGGAGGAGATCTAGGATCCTGTGGGGTAGCTCCAGTGGGAATAATAGGAGGCATGGGATCAACCAGGTTCAATTATTGGGATCGGATGCCTTGGCCCTCTGGACAGTTCACCAGTTGAGTTCCAGGTTAACAGAGTCCAACAAAATGTACACAATCCAACATCCTCACAAAAGAAAGGGTCTTCAACCCACCTCTGGTTGCCTGTGAGTGGCCCATCTTAGGCTTATAATGTCTCTACCCTCTCCTCCTTTCCAATGGAGGGAAAAGGGGTCTATGTCCCCTCCACAAAATGGGTGGTTAGTACGGCAGCCTGGGCCCTCCCTCTGCAGTGGGTATATGGGCAAATCCTCACCCATGATCCTCCAGAAGTTAGATCAAAGGGTTCTATAGTCTTAGGGAAAAACTAGCCCCTCCTCTCAGGCCTGCAGCCCGGACTCCTGCTGCACCCTTATTCAGGATCTCCCCAGGTCAGTCTCTCGTTCTCTGCTGTCTGGCCCCCTTCTGAGCTGCCTGGCTCAGTGAGGTGTTGTGTCAGTGTAAAAATGCCTCCTTTAGCCAAACAGGGCTCCCTCCAGTGGGTGGAGTATCCTGGGTGCCTGGGGTTGATCCTAAATTGGGTAGGGGGAGAAGGAGAGAGACTTGTCATCTCAGAGGAGTTGGCAGGTTTTAGCAGGGGTCCCATTCCCCAACAGGGGTCAGTCTCGGGAGGGGGGGGGCTCATTTAATCAGGGGTCCGGTTGCCCAGCTTCTGTCAGTGTCACTCTTATTTCCCAGCTGGGTTTCCTTACCTTTCTGGTGTAGCAGCAAGCTGGTAGAGCCAATAAACACCCTCCCTGGCCTGCCGACTGACATCCTTGGCTGGGTCACCAATGTACAGACCCAGCTGAGCCACGAGGTTCCCCATCTTGGGGAACTGTGCTGAGTTCTAATGGAAGGGAGAGGAGGGGGGGCTTCGTCAGCATTCTACCCTCAGCTCCCCATCTCCCCTGGGCCAGGAGTCTTTCTCCCCTGAGTCCCTCTGCAGGAGACACTGGTGGAGAGGACCCTTAGTTCCCTCTGCCCCCAAGAGAGCCTTGCAGCTGCTCCAGGATGACAAGAAGGGAGCTAAGGCCAGGCACACACCTGGCTGGAACAGGGTATGACCATGATCCCCTTAAAGGCCCAGGGTCACCACTGAACCAGGAAAAGAAGAACCTGACTAAAGCCTATCTCATTCCCTGTTCTGATTCTGCCTCTCCAAGAGGAACACTCCCAACCCACAGCCCCTGCAGCTGCAGAGCCTACAGTCTGTCGGAGCCAGCCCGCCTATGCCTGGAGTCGGGAAGCTGGAATCAGAGGTCACTTATGTCTAATTCAGGGAGGGTGATGGTGAATCAGAGCAGGGCCGTGCTGCTCCTAATGGGAGAAAGAGGCAGGTCAGGATTAATGGGCAGGTGCATGTGCTGTGCAAATGAGCCCCTCCCCATCCCCAACGGGCTGAGACTTTGTGCTCAGGGTGGAATATCTGATTCATTGATTGCAGAGTTTTCAAAGGGGATGGTTACATCTAGGACGTGCATCCTGCAGGTCACAACTTGTCTTTGTCTCTCTAGGTTGGGAGAATGTTCGATGTCGGGGCTGATCCTACCCTCTCTGAACTCCTGATTTGTGAACAGCTCATCAGGATGGAGACACACTCCTTGCCCCTCCCTGGCTCTAAAGTCCTTGGTCAGATGAAGGGAGTGACTGTGAGGACAATGCCCCCCACCCCCAGAATCTCAGTGCCCATAGGAGAGAAGGGCTGATTCACTGGGGTCTTCCTGGTTCTCTAGGAAGGAGTCAGTGACTTTTCTGTGAGGCCCATCTCCTGGATCTCACAGGGCGGTGGGTGGGGGTTGTGTGGGGGAGAGTTTGCAGCTCTCACTCCCCAAGCCAGCCAGGGGCCCTGTGATTACTGCTCAATAGAACCATGCAGAGCACTGGCTGAAGTCCCAACTTCTTCTCCTGTCCCTGAAGGAGGAAAGGCTGACTGGGGTGCAGGCTAGGAGGACAGATTGGAAAATGGATCTTCCAGTCTCTCCCTTCCAATCCTCCCCACCGCTAAAATAAAATTGCCCCCTGCCCCTCCTCACTGTGCTCACCTCCAAGATGTATTGGAACCTGTCTGTGTATGTGCCAGCAGGTTCCCCGGCATGGCATCCAGGAGGTCTTCCAAGACCTTGTGCACAGCCTGCAAAGGATGGGAGAGCCATGGGTCAGAGCTAGGGAAACGGGGGAAACTTCTCCTCCCTGTTAATAGCCCCCTGCTCAGCCAATCAGCATGGAGACTCTGAGAGGTGGGAGGCTGAGGGGTCTCAGCAGATGTCCCAAAGGATGGCCCAGGTCACCACCACAGGGGATCACTCTCAGAGCACTATTCCAGGCCCGCCACCTCTTTGTGAGGGCCTCCCGCAATGAGAGCAACCCTCCCCCTACATCACAAACTTCCTTGGTGGAGGGAGGGAAGCAGGGAAAAGGGAAAAAAGAAGCACATGAAGAAGAGAAAGGAGACAGAGAAAGAGGAAAAGGAAACCTAAAAGGACAAACCCCAATGTACCCAGTGATTCAACGGGACAAAATCCTAGGCTGGAAATAAAATTCTGCCATCTTAACCTAGTGATTTCTATGCCTAGAATTCAGACAGCGCCAGGTGGATCAGACTGAACAGGTTCCAAACCTCTCTGAGGCTCTTACCTTTGAAACAGGGACATTCATTTTCTAGCAAAATCAGTAGTAGGAAAGGAGAAAACGCCAAAGTGTTTCCTCCTCACGCTCACATACGTGAGTCCTAATTCTCTCTCGGTCCTCAAGGAGAGACCTCGAGAAGGAGACTTGCTGCACCAAAGCCACAGGGGTCTCTGATGTTGCCCCTGCTCTGCACCTCTGACTTCCCTGGCTGATGTCAGGGTCTCTCTGTGAGATCACCGGCTCCCCACCACCTTTGCCCAATAGGCTGAGATCCTGCAACAGGCCTTTGTGGTGTCACTGCCACACCCACCCCTCCCCTGCCAGGCTGATATGCTGCCCCGGCCAATCTCTTTGGGTACACTAACTGCTGAGAATAAAGTGCTCTCAAATGAGCTTCAGACCAACAACTGTTCATTGTCATTATTCAGCAAGTATTTTAGAAGAACTAGAACATTAGAGAGAATCATGAACAGCTCAGAGACAATTATTGGAGGGAAGCAGCAAGATTAATCAAATACATGATTGGTTATGACTTATTTGCTTGGTCTCAAAAGAGAACAAAAGGATCTGAGTCCTCTCTGTCAAGAGCCCCCTTCTCGGCGAATCATCATGGAGACTCTGAGAGGTGAGCGGCTTAGGAGTCTCAGCAGATGTCCCAAAGGATGGCCCAGGTCACCACTGGGGATCACTCTCAGAGCACTATTCCAGGCCCGCCACCTCTTTGTGAGGGCCTCCCGCAATGAGAGCAACCCTCCCCCTACATCACAAACTTCCTTGGTGGAGGGAGGGAAGCAGGGAAAAGGGAAAAAAGAAGCACATGAAGAAGAGAAAGGAGACAGAGAAAGAGGAAAAGGAAACCTAAAAGGACAAACCCCAATGTACCCAGTGATTCAACGGGACAAAATCCTAGGCTGGAAATAAAATTCTGCCATCTTAACCTAG
>NW_020664444.1:5612435-5626882 GCF_002925995.2 Terrapene triunguis | reverse complement strand
GGGACAAAATCCTAGGCTGGAAATAAAATTCTGCCATCTTAACCTAGTGATTTCTGCACCTAGAATTCGGCCGGCAGCAGGTGGATCAGACTGAACAGGTTCCAAACCTCTCTGAGGCTCTTACCTTCTAAAAAGGACCTTCGTTTTCTAGCAAAATCAGTAGCAGGAAAGGAGAAAATGCCAAAGAGGTTCCTCCTCATGCTCACGTACGTGAACCAGAATTCTCTCTCAGTCCTCAAGTAGAGACCTTGAGAAGGAGACTTGCTGCACCAAAGCCACAGGGGTCTCTGATGTTGCCCCTGCTCTGCACCTCTGACTTCCCTGGCTGATGTCAGGGTCTCTCTGTGAGATCACCGGCTCCCCACCACCTTTGCCCAATAGGCTGAGATCCTGCAAATGGCCTTTGTGATGTCACTAACACGCTCACCCCTCCCCTGCAAGACTGATGTCCTGCCCCTGGGCAGCCTCTTTGGATATTTTAGTGTCTTCCCCTTGATCACCCCATTCAATGACTGTTGAGTCTGGGGATCAAGCAGACTACATGGTTAAGCATCGGAGGCTGCTCTCCTGGCCACACTCAGTTTTTCATAAATGAGTTGACTTTAGGCCAGAAGGGACCATTGGAGCATCTAATCTGCCCCCCTGCATATCACATGTTTCCTGTATAGCACAATAGCTAGTTTTTGACCAAAGCATGTACCAGAAAGGCATCTAATCTTCATTAGAAGACATCAAGAGATGGAGAATCCACTACTTCCCTTGGCAGTTTGTTCCAATGGTGAATCATCCACACTATTAATACTGGTGCCTTATTTCTAATATGAATTTGTCTGTTTTCACCTTCCAGCCAGTTGGTCTTTTTATGCTTTTCTCTGTGAAATTAAAGAGCCCTTTAATACCCAAATTTTTCTCTCCATGAAGGCACTTAAAACACTTCAATGAAGTCACCTCTCGACCTTCTTTTTTATAAGCTAAACAGATTGAGCTCTTTCAATAGCTCGCAAGAAGGCATTTTTCTCCAGCCCTCAAAACATTTTATGTTTTATGCTTTTTGCTGCCCCAGCTCCAATTTTTCAACATTTTTTTTCCGACAAATTTTTCAACAAATGTGGACACCAAAACTGGAGGCAGGATTCCAATATGCACCTCACTGATGCTGTATCACTTCCCTACCCTACTCACTACTCTGCTTATATGTCTAAGGATGGCTTTAGTCCTCTTCACCACAGCATCGCACTGCGAGCTCACGTTGAGTGGCTTTCCCAGGATGACCCCTAAATCCTTGTCAGAGTCACTGCTTTCCTGGAGATAGTTCCCCATTATGTAGGTGTGGCCGGCCTGCTTTGTTGCTAGGTGTAGGACCTTGCAGTTGGCTCTGTTAAAACTTGTTTTGTTTGAATGGGTCCAGATTACCGAGTGATCCAGATCGCTCCGTATGACTGCCCTGGCCTCATCATTATTATTTGCCACTCTGCCAGTATTTTGTCACCCACAGATTCTATCAATAGTCATGTTTCACTTTCTTCCAATTCATTGATCATAATTATTTTAAAAAATTAGTTCTTGAGAGCCTTTTCATAGCAAGTACCTGCTCCCTACAGCACAGCGGGAAAAGGCCATCCAGCCCAACCGTTAGATAGGGACTAAGCACGGAACAAACACATGCTTAGGAGCTGTGTTATCCATAGGCTCTGAACAACATGTGGGGGTCAGCTGGTTACAAATACATTACAGTCCTGTAGTGTAGACAGGCCCCACTGCATCTCAGTCTCCCACCCTGTAAAATGGGGATAATAAATGAAACCTTGATTCTCTCTCTTTTATAGTTGAGGAAACAGAGGCACACAGAGGTGAAGAGACTTGCTCATGGTCACAAAGCCAGGATTAGAAAATGGCAGCTCTTCTGATTGCCAGTCCTGGGCCCTAGGTTTGATCATCCTGGCCTCTCGGCTCTAACTTTAGTCACAGCCCAACTAGAGGTTTTCTTCTTCTCCATGTCCCTTAACTCCACTTCACTGCAGAAGAAAGAGTTTCTGGTAGCCAGCTGGTGGGTGCCTTTCCAAAAGACCTGCTCTGGCTCAGTCACATGTTATGGGTTTGATGAAGGCAGGGCCGGCTTTAGGACCTGCAGGCCCAATTTGAATACCCGGCAGTGGTCCGGGTCTTCGGTGGCACTTCTGCGGCGGGGGGTCCGCTCCGCATCTTCCGCAGCACTGAAGGACCCCCCGCCACTGAAATGCCGCCGAAGACCCTGAAGTGGACACTCCCCCCCGCTGCCGAAATGCCGCTGAAGACCCTGAAGCGGGGCCCTCTTAGGCACGAGGCCCACTTACGCGTGGGGCCCGATTCCGGGGAATTGGTGGAATCGGCCTAAAGCCGGCCCTGGATGAAGGAACCACTTGGTGACATTCTCTGGCCTGTGTTATACAGGAGGTCAGACTACCTGGACATAATGGTCCTTTTCTCACCTTAAAATCTATGAATCGATACATTTTTCTGCTGCTAGTAAGATCACTCAGGTCATATTTTCTATCATTCACTTTCAGTTGGAATAATAGGGCGATACTTACAAGCACATGCTACTCAGAGAAGGTTATTTATCCAGTATTGGCTCCTAATCCATAGACCCAAATTAGCCTTCTTCCTTCTCTGAGCACGTGCTTTGTCTTGCCTCCTTTTCCACCGCCTCCCCCACTCTCTCTTCTAACAACCTACCAGCAATTTGCAGTAATACAGGGTAGAAGCAGGCAGAGTTATAAAAAGAGAGCATAGGAGAGACAGGGTGAGTTAGCAGCAGATAAACACTGATTATAGCATCTTCTGTTTATCTTTATTCATGAACAACCTCAGAGAGGGGTGCATATATTTAGCACTGGAAAAGCAATTACATGTTGTCTGCATCCATAGAGTAGTGTGCTGTTGTAATGTTTCGCAAGATAAGCAGCGCCAGGCTTGGTTGGTGCTTGGATAAGTGACCTCTAAAGAAAACAATGTGGTGTTGGGAGTCCTGTGGATGCTTTAGTAGGAAGCACTTCTGTCTGAGACAGTTTGGAATTAATGTCCTGGACATGCAGCTTTTTGGAAGAGATGGAAAATGACGCTGCTGACCGCTCTGGTGCTCAAAAACCCTCATTCCAGTCTCCTGGCTAGATGCCAATGTAAGAAGCAAAAATCTGCCTACTTCCCCCCCTTTAAATATAGTATGCTTTCTTAAATATTTGTCCTCAGAACTGTATGCTGTCTCTTTAAGAAAGGCACTCATTCACTCACCGTTCAGACCTCAGCAGCTCCGAGTCCTGAGCCAGGCTGTCCCCTCTCCCCTGTTCTGCAGAGATGGGGAACGGGGTGGGGGGAGGGGGATACCCTCACATCAGCACCCTCTTCCCCCCCGCCACCTGCCCCACACTCTGCACAGCCAGCAGGAAGGTCCCGGGAGCAGATGCAGGATGGAGCAACATGGCTGCAAAGCAGCAGGGGGAGGGGCACACTGCTGGATGTGCACGCTCTGCTAATCAACTGAGCGGCACTTGAATCTCTCCTGGGCGGCCGCCCAGCCACGCAGCTTACAGGGAACACAGGCAAAGGCATACTGAGCCCCCATGTGATAATGTAACCGGGTTTGAGGAAGGTGATACATTCATGTTAGGTACCTTCCTGTAGCTTACTGTTCTGCTGGGGTACACACAAGAGTTGAGACTTTACACACACATGAGTTTAAGCTGATAAGAGAGTCACACAAAAACTCTAAATCTATAAATTTAATCTCTCTCTGTATGTGTACCTACCTACCAATCTATCTATATGCATGTTTACTTATAACCCTTGAAACAAATGCAAATATTGTCGATAGCAACTCTTTTTAAAGACACTTCAGCGGCTCCCCCCACCCAAGTTAGTACTTGTTACTATCACAAGTTCAAATACAAAATATAATTATGTGCACAAACTTAGAGGCACTCCCCTAGGGCTCTTCTCTGGGTGGATTTACCTTTGCCAGTCTCTGTGGAATAGTGTCCAACCCCTCTGTAGAGCACACAAGCTTCTTACAGCAGAGAAACAAGTGATAGTCCCACAGTTTCCTTCAAACTTCTCTTGAGTGTCTGCAAGGACAGGCTGCAGCAAATCCTTCTCCTTGTCACCTCCAGTGGGGTGAGGGAGCCTGCTGTCTAAATCCCACAAACTGGTAAGTAGCAAGCCCCTGGCAAACAACCATTAGAACAGTCTTTTGTCATCCTCACACTGCTGAGCTCTTTGGTCTTACGCCCACTCCCCCCTTTTATCAACTCTTCCCCCTCCTCTTGAGCTCCCATTGGTTCCACTATCAGAGATTGGCTCTGAGTGTGCCCTTCTAAGCTGCTTGCCCATAATGGAAATCATCCACGTAACTTCAAACAGCTCATGAGCAGGTTTAGGGTTTGCCATGCCCAATTTCTGGATGATTCTGGCTCATCCAGTGGAGTGTCCTCACCTACCTCTGGCAGTTTGCAGACACAGAGTCCTTAAAACAAAACAAGAAACTGATTTTCCTTCTTATTTGCACCACTAACTGCTGAAACACAAGCTTACTGGTTACAATAACACAGCATGCTGCTGGCAATGCTAGGCACTCTGCGGGCTAAGGAGCCTGGAAGATTTTATTAAGTCCTAGTATAAACTCAGCAGGCAGAATATTACAGTAAATACCTCTTGGTTTGTTACAATGGACTTTTGCCTCTTAAGTACTCCACTAAACAAGACAATGCCCCACACTCTATAAGTGTATCATTGCGATTTCTTTTCCTAGCTTATTTATGTCAAGTTTTATTTGTGTTTCCCTATCAATGAATTTTCACTGATGTTGAATGGAGGAAAACCCAGAAGCCAGTGGAATTTTAGACGAAACTGTATTAGCGCCATTCAACCCATCCTCCCTCCTCAGTGAGAGATGTTAGCAAATTCAGAGACAGGAAGGGCAGGTAGACAGTATTTCTAAGGCCTGGCAAAGGGCTATGGATGAGATTTTCAAAAGGAGCTTAAGGGAATTCAGCACCCAATTCCCATTTATTGGGATTTAGGCACTGGACTTGCTTGAATAGAATCATAGAATCGAAGGACTGGAAGGGACCTCAAGAGGTCATCTAATCTAGTCTCCTGCATTCATGGCAGGACTAAGTATTATCTAGACCAGTATTCTTAACCTTTACTGCAGCCTGCACCCCTTTGGTTCTCAAAATATGTTCTCGCACCCCTTATCAAAAATCATTGAAGTAGGTCAGTTCTTGAAACCTAGATATATTTTTTGTTTGTATATTACAGTAATCGTTAAAAAAATGTATAATGTTCATAAATACATAGGTTTGATGAAACAAAGTAGTTGTACTTACGTGCCTGTGCTTAATTTGTGTTTTCGATGATTTACCTTCTAAAAAAAAATCTGGCATGTCTCGCACCCCCAGAAAGGACATCTCGCACCCCCAGGAGGTGTGTGCACCCAAGGTTAAGAACCACTGATCTAGACCATCCCTGATAGACATTTATCTAACCTACTCTTAAATATCTCCAGAGATGGAGATTCCACAACCTCCATAGGCAATTTATTCCAGTGCTTAACCAGCCTGACAGTTAGGAAGTTTTTCCTAATGTTCAACCTAAACTACCCTTGCTGCAATTTAAGTCCATTGCTTCTAGTCTTATCCTCAGAGATTAAGGAGAACAATTTTTCTCCCTCCTCCTTGTAACAACCTGTTATGTACTTGAAAACTGTTATGTCCCCTCTCAGTCTTCTCTTCTCCAGACTAAACAAACCCAATTTTTTCTATCTTCTCTCATAGGTCATGTTTTCTAGACCTTTATTAATTTTTGTTGCTTTTCTCTGGACTTTCTCCAATTTGTCCACATCTTTCCTGAAATGTGGCACCCAGAACTGGACACAATACTCCAATCAGCATGCAGTAGAACAGAAGAATTACTTCTCGTGTCTTACTTGTGTCAACACTCCTGCTAATACATCCAAGAATGATGTTTGCTTTTTTTTGCAATGGTGTTACACTGTTGACTCATGAGGAGAGCTCCAAGGTCTTCTATCACAAAACACAGAACAGCAGCAAAACCTTTTCATATGAACTACTTTTATTAAAAACCAGCTAGCTAAAATCATATGCTACCTGCCTTACATTTCTTCTTCCAAAAATTGAACAATGAAGTGCCTTAGGAAACGAATTTCAGAATTGTCAACACCAAACCCTGAGCAAAAAATCACGAAACTAGCTTTAAAATTAAGAGATTAAAAAAAATACATTTGAGATTTCTTTTTATGTGTCAGCCAGTTTTTGAGCCTTTAGGGTTTTCCAGATTTTCCCTGTAACCACGAGGGCTAAAAACATGCTTTTCAAAAAATAAATTAATAAAGCTGATCGTCTTATGTAATCCCATGAATCCAGGAGCTGGAGCTATAAAGAAACTCCAAATATCACAAGACTCAGGATAAAATTGCAAGAGTTGGCAACACTGGACTTAACCAGAGAGGTGAAGCAGATGAGGCTCTGCCTAAAATCTAATTTAAAAGTAAAGGTGACACCCACATTTTTATCTGATTATATATTTTATAAAGGAGGAAATTGAGGCACACAGAAGTTAAGTGACTTACTCAAGGTCCCGTGAGGACTCAGTGGTGGAGTGGGACATAGACTTTACAAATAGTTATTTCCATACTGATGCCTCTAACCACTGGAGAGAAAAAGAATGACGCTCTAATATAAAGAACTTAAAAATTCTTGAGGGAAGTGTGTGTTTGCATGGCTCCAGGTCAGAAAGGAGATGATAAATGAGCAAATGCAGCAGGACTATGAGGAATAAGAGAGCCAGTGCTACTGAAACAGAGGGTGTGAAATTATTTTTAACACACAAAGAAATATTATTCTAGATAAAAAGCCGGAGCATGGCACAGTGTTGACAGAACTATGGATATGTTCCTTTTTGTATAATTACATGGGTGACCTCCATAGCAGCAGTGGAATGATAAATATCAAATGACCGGAGAACACAGAGGAAAATAGAACTGAGATGTCACTAAACCAAAAGCAAATAGTTGATGGAGCTATTCAGCCAGTCATCTCCTCATCAGAAAGCCATGGGCTTGACCTTGGAAGGGAATTAAGTGGCCCTATACAGACTAATCTTCCTGCTTCTCATCCAACATCATTTGGAAATAAAAAACTGGCCCTATCCTCTGATGCCCTTGCAAAATTTCCATTTAGTAAGTACAGTACGCAGCATCATTCTCTCTCTAGTTCTTTCAGTTACTTCTTGTTAAAATATAGTGGTCATCAAGAGATGGGGGAAAAGGAGCAAGGGAAGAAAAGGAGCCTCACGGGAAAAGCTTGCCAAAGCTTGTGATCTCCATTGGAAGGAGAGATGGTTTTGTTTTGTTCAGAGATGGAACATTTAGCTCATGAAATAAAGCATTAGCAATTATAGGGATTTTATTATTAAGACCTGTACTCTTCTACTACTTTTGTAGACAATGGCTTTATTTGGGTGTGATGCATCTCCAGTGTCTGCCTAGAGCAGAAATATTGTGGAATTATCCCATGTGTAGGGAGCACCAGTGTAAAGAACTAAGTTTCCTTTCTCAGTAGGATGAGCCAAGCAAAGGGAGGGCTTTACAATAGATCTAAGGCCCAGAGCCTCAAAGATATTTAGGCACCTCCTATGGAGTTAGGCACCTAAATACCATTGAGGACCTGGACCTAAGTGACTCAGGAGTGCGAGTCCTACTGGAAATCCATGGGAACCAATGGGACTTGTGCTCCTAAATCACTTCAAGTGTTCTTGAAAACCCCACCCAGAATTAAAAAAAAAAAAAAAATCTGGACAATATGGGCCAGGATTTCCAAAGAGTGCAGCTCCCCTTTAGACAGCTGCATCACGTGACTGTGGGCTTGTCTACACTGCGCAGTTGTCACCAAAACTTTTGTCTTTCGCAGGTACTTAAAAAAGCCCCCCCGCGAAAGACAAAAGTTTTGCCGACGCAAACAGCAGTGTGAATGCGGCTTTGGCAGCAGGAGCACTCTCCTGCCGACAAAACTTATGCTGTTCACGGGGCTGGAAGTATTTTGTCAGCAAAAGTGCCGACAAAATACCGCAAAAGCGCGTTCACACTTGCTGACTTTTAGCAACAAGTCTGTGTCAACACAGCCTTGTCGCTAAAAAGCTCCGTAGTGTAGACAAGCCCCAAGGCTATGTCTAAGCCTACAGCGATGTGTAGAGTACATACACAGCATGCTCCCCTAGCTCAGACATGAGTGACAGTGAGGCATGGCTTAGGCAAATAAAGATATGCCAGAACCATAGGGTGTCTACCCTTCAGGGCTCTCTCTGCTCCCAAACAGTGTCTCCCCTCTCTGTAGGGCTGGCTTGACAGGAGTAATTGGACATGGGTGAGGCCTTATTTCCAGGGTTATTTCTCAATGGTTCTCCAGGCACTTGTGGATAACCGTGGGCATTTCATGGACATTAACGCAGGCTGGTCCGGAAAGGTATGACGCACGCATGTTTCAGAACACTGGCCTGCTCAGGAAGCTGCAAGCAGGGACTTTCTTTCCGGACCAGAAGATCACCGTCGGGGAAGTCGAAATGCCCATTGTGATCCTGGGAGACCCTGCCTACCCCTTAATGCCGTGGCTTATGGAGCTATATACGGGGCACCTTGACAGCAGCAAGGAGCGGTTCAACAACAGGCTGAGCAAGTGCAGAATGGCGGTGGGGGTGGGGTTGCTGAGTATCGCGTCCAGCTCTTTGTAGAACTGGCAGTTGGTGGGCGCAGGACCAGAGCGGTGGTTTCCTCCCGCGCCTTATGGTAGGCGTTCCGCAGCTCCTTCACTTTAACCCTGCACTGCAGTGTGTCCTGGTCACGGCCCCTTTCTATCATGCATCGTGAAATCTGTCTGTAGGTATCATAATTCCTACGGCTGGCGCGCAGCTGGGACTGGACAGTCTCCTCTCCCCAAATGCTGATGAGGTCCAGCAGCTCAGCATTGCTTCAAGCAGGGGATCGCCTGGTAGGTGGAGCAGGCATGGTCACCTGGAAAGATGCGCTGAGACCACTGCATGCGTGACCGAGCAAACAGGAAGGGGACTTTCAAAATTCCCAAGGAATTTAAGGGGTGGGGATAACGGTTGGTCACCTGAGGGCAGGGCAGTAGAGTTCAAACTGATGACCAGAGAGGTGAGAACAGGCATTGTGGTACACCTCCCGGAGGCCAATCACAGTGCTGTAATCAACCAGGGTGTCTACACCGGCACTGTAGCCCCGGCGCAGAAAGCTGTACCACTCTCCTTGGGGGGGGGTGTTGTTTTTTTACAGTGCTGCAACTGTGCAGTTTCTGTGCACTAAGTGGCTGGGCAGTGTGTTCACCTCGGGAGTTACAATGCAGAAAGCTGCTTTACTGCGCAGAAACTTGCCAGAGTAGACAAGGCCTCAGTGTGTAACAATTTCCAGCTCACAGAGAAGAGGTGTATTCCCCTATTGTGTGACTGAATTCTCCCAGTGTGGTTACAAACCCTTTGTTCCTGTGGCATGAGGTAAATTATTTACTCCACTTAACTGTTCCTTAAGGAGTAGTTAAAAAGGTATCTGTGTTTGCAACACTGTAAATTACCAGAATCAGAAAATTAAATGGTTCAGTATCATAGGTTCAGGGTATTCTTGTGCATTTCAGTTAAACCGCTCTTCGAACACATTTGGGCAACGGCGCCGCTACCGTAGCAGAATAATTACTATAATTGTCACAAATTGTTAATTCAGCGGGTGACAGGGTATAGCACCATTCATTCAAAAATGAGCTCCGCGACCCATGCAGCCCTTTAAAATCACCTCCCTTACTGAATAAATGTAACTGGAAGTCTTACACTTTATCCTGCTCGCTGCGACTTGAGGAGATTCTTAAGTTTGGCATTGAATTAAAACAATAAAGCCGATATTTTGGTTCCAGTGAAAAGGCTGATTGAAGGCACAGGATTAGGAAGGACTGGGCTCAAATATACTTATCAGGAGGTCTGTTAATATCAGGGTCAGCTCTAGGTTAGAATTTTAGCTGGAGCTAGCTGAACTTGTATACTTTGCAATAGCGACACCTATGCTCATTTAATGAAGTGAATGGTTGAAAGTGCTGCTCAGTGATCTGCTGTGGTTGCTGGTCTATTCAATGATGTCTTGATGATGATTCTGCATTGAAGCCGCCTATTTCAATATGCATGAAGGGACTGTACAGTGAGAGAGCTGTCCCTGCATGGGGCCTCCATCTGGAAGAGTTGCTCTGTAATATTAATATGAGAGACAAGCTACAAGCAAAACCCCTGGATCCCACACCCTGATCATTAGGGAAGTTCAGCTCTGGTTTTGCAGTCTGGGCCCCTCTTCAGTTAACATTTCTGAACCACAAATGGGAAGATAACTATATTGACTCCGGTTTTCTTTTCTGTGCATACAGCAGTGTAGTGGCTATACTAACGGCCATAGATGAGCTCTTTGTAAAAACTCCTTATGTGGGAGCTAGAATGGCTCTAAAGTTGTTTGTAGAAACTTTTTTCCAAATGAAAAACTGGCTTTTTTCGGAAATGAAAATTTTCTAATTGAGCTGCAATTTGCTTGTTTTTCTATGAACATTTCAGATTTCAGGAAAGAAGGGAAATTATTTCTTTTTCTCCACTTCTCAGTGGAATAAAAATGGGCAGAAGGAAGAAACCCCCAAAACTTTTCAGTTTTCTTGAAAAAATTCTGCACACTTATTTTTAATGCGAATTTCCTGTTTCTTTCCAAAGTTTTAGCAGACAATACTTCCCATTTTTCAATCTTCTCTGTACGACAGTAATGGCCAGATGCCAGATCTACTTGGTGTAATTTCAGATGTATACCAGTGCAATTGAGATCAGAATCAGGGCATACCTCAGGTATCACCAGGTTTCCCACAACGCCTGTATGAGGACTGGCTAAGGAGTGATGCTTTACAATACAGTTTTTGAGAATGGTGCTTCCACAGGTAACAGCAACTGTATTCAGAAGAGTGATTCAGGCTGATTGGGTATGTAAAGTACCTGGGATACCTGTAAGGTGAGGCAGCAAGAGGACCTGGCACATCACACATTTCAGACTGAGGTGCCTAAGGTTAATAAGGCCATGTCCACATTACAAAGCTGTCAGTCAGGGTGTGAAAAAAACACTCCCAGGGCCAACAAATGCCAGCAAAACCTCCAGTGTAGATGCAGCTACGCCAACAGAATAGTGCTTCTGTCCACATGGCTAATGTCATTCGGGGAGATGGTGTTACTATGCCGACAGAAAAACTCCCTCTCTCAGCATATGCTCCATCTACACTAGGGGCTCTGCTCATACAGCTACACTGCAAAGCATTTGTACTCTAGACAAGACCTTAATCATTCTATTCCAGCTCTTCCCATAAATTCACTGAGCAAGTCCAGCCTAGCAATATCTTAACGGAGCTGACATCCTTTCCCCCCCCGAGGTACTTGCTCTTGAAATCTTACTGTTCCAAAGTGAGAACTTATTTTTAACTGAACGTAGTGGGGGAGATATTTCATTTGGGGAGGTGAATGTGTCAGTTTCTCCACCATCCGGCTTTACTTTCTGGCCTAGCCTGCTTGTTTCCAAAGTTGCAGAATAGTCTCCCTTAGTGTATACTTCAAGGTCAGTCTCAGGTGAAGTCCAGGAGCTGGGGCCATGCTGTGTTAAAAGAAATGTGACTCAAGGCTATTTAGGTTACTCTTTGCCCTTCACATCACCATTCCCCCTGCATCTTCAGACCTCAGTGATGTGAGTCATCTCAGCACTAACCTGGATTGATGTTGTGTGTGAAGCAACCCCCCCCACCTCGTCTTTTCTGCTGATCTTGGTGTTTTGTTTCTTTTTCTGGTCACACCAGGCCAGGAAATCTCCACTCTCAGCATAAAAAAAGCTAATGAGTATGTTTTCTGTTACCTCGTCCCTTGCTCTCTCTCCTTGTGAGTTTGTTTTGGAAGTTGTAGAGCTGTTTACTGCAAACAATACTTCAGAGTCAATCTATGATAGGTTCCAGGCATCTGCGCTATGCTGTGCAGACAAGTATAACAGAGATATAAGAGTTACTCTCCATAATCTTTTCCCTTGGATCATCAGGTGATATTACATATGATTTATATGCCTAAGATTGTCTTCAATCAGGATTGAAAATACTCATATGAATAACCCATGCTTATCTTGGTGTATACCTCCCATTTACTTCGCTAGCAACTTACACACTCCTAATCTGGTATTTTGGCATGTTAAAAGGACCTGTACATATTTTCCTGGCTGACAAAAGACGTAGTATGTTAGTGACTGATGCAAAGCATTTTAGCAAGAAGAATACTAACGTGCAGGTTTACTAGGAATACTTAGAACTTATGCAGCGCTTTGCATGGTGAGTAGATATTAAGTAATGTATCTTCACAACATCCCAGTGAGTATCATAAGTGATCAAACAGAGGGAGAGAGGTGAAGTGAGGAGCGTGCTTATGTCTTGTCGGATAATAATATATCATAATCATAGGAGAGTAGGGCCGGAAGGGAGCTTACAAGGTCATCTTTAGGGACCATCATGATCTAGTCTGACCTCCTGCACATTACAGGCCACAGAACCTCACCCACCCATTCCTGCAGTAGACTCCTAACCTCTGGCTGAGTTACTGAAGTCCTCAAATCAGGATTTAAAAATGTCAAGTTACAGAGATGCCATCATTTACACTAGTATCAACCTGCGAGTGACACATGCCCGCATGCTGCAGAGGAATGTGACCCCTCCCCCAGTGTCTCTGCCAATCTGACCCAGGGGAAATTCCTTCCCAACCCCAAATATGGTGATCATCTAGTTTCTAGTGCATCTGCCTGCCCTGAGGGAGGACCAAGTATACCTAGCTAATCCACAGATCTCAAAGCACGTCACAGCTTATTATCCCCATAATAATACAGATGAGGAAACTGAGGCACAGTGACGTGCCCAAGGTCATGCAGGCAGCAAGTGGCAGAGCCTGGAAATAAATCTAGATTTCCAGAGTCCCAGTCCAGTGCTCTATCGACTAGTCCACGCTTCCCCCACACCCCATTCTCCACTTATTTTACCATGTGGTTTTGAGAGTAAGTGAGCAGACGCCCAAGATCTGAGACTTACTAGACTTTCTACCACGAGTACAAACTCCTTTCATCTGATCCATGCTCTTCCATAGCTTCCATACACGTGCACTGGAGCAGGAGAATTTTGAGCCCCTTGCAATTTGAAACATTGAGACCCAAGCATGTCATATTGCTCTCTGAATTCTACCTGCAACAGCTATCAAATAGTTGGCTCCCGAAATTAGTGCTATTTATTACAAGAATCTGACGCTCTTGTTGTTTGCTTTAGAGCTGAATTACATGGCACACCTTTTCTAAGTATAATATCACAGAATACGCACTGTGGCGATTAAGAGAACTTGTTCATAGGAATACTGTGGTTTTGTTAATGGACCAAAAAAAAAAAAAAAAAGGAGATTGTTTGTAAGCTCAGCTGACATACCAAATTAGCACACATTACCATGTTCTAATTGCAAATGGCTTGGCTGGGGAGTTTAAAAGGCTTTCTACTCATGTACAGTATTTGTCAAATATCTTTTAATGCTTAGCATGGCTATAAAGGTCACAATATTGTTGTCAATCGAAGCAGCATTTTCAGCAAATGATCTACCTGCTCCCTTTTAGAGTAATGGCCAATCCAGTGGAGACACTTTACCTAGCATGGAAGACTGGAAGCAACATGAATTTAAAGACACCCCAATAAGACAAAAATAATGGCCCCAGAGCTGAAGTCAATGGGAGATTTATCTGAGAAAGGAACTGAGTGATAACTGAGGATTTGTTCAATACATATTACTTACCAGGTTACTAACAGCATCGTAAGCATTATGAGACCTGAAAGACTGAGACCTGAATCTGCATGATCTCCTCACCCATGGCCTAGACAGCACCTAGACAGTGCTGAGTTTGCAGAAGATTAGCTTTACTTCATTTTTTCCCCTATGTTCTCTGCTTACTTCTGAGTGAGCTAGTTTCATCAAGGAGAGTGACGTTTGCATTCTGATGCGAAGTAGGAATCTTTTAGTTCACGCCCGCAGTGTCAACATGGAGATGTTACAGAGCAGCATTTTGGTGCACACTGGTCTTCACACACCCCTAGTCTAAACTAATAATAAATGGAGATATACCTATCTCATAGAACTGGAAGGGACCCTGAAAGGTCATTGAGTCAAGTCCAGCCCCCTGCCTTCACTAGCAGGACCAAGTACTGATTTTGCCCTAGATCCTTAAGTGGCCCCCTCAAGGATTGGTTTCAGAGTAGCAGCCGTGTTAGTCTGTATCCGCAAAAAGAACAGGAGTACTTGTGGCACCTTAGAGACTAACA